>NC_091126.1:154882703-154965203 GCF_040183065.1 Periplaneta americana | reverse complement strand
GAGATGATGTGTGACAGTAATAACAGGCGAGTTCTTTCGAAAATTGGGCAATCAAATAGGAGGTGATGGTCGCTTTCCTCGCTAATAATAATAATAATAATAATAATAATAATAATAATAATAATAATAATAATAATAATAATAATACGAAAAATTATTGGGTGTGCTCGGGCTTCACTAGCCCATATAATTTGCCCCACTGAATGTGTTAACTAAAATTGATATTAATTGAATGTTTTAGAAGAAAGAACCCATGTAATATAATAGAGATACTGAACATGAATAACGATTCTGCGTTAATTATGAACTGTGATGCAAATAATAACACTGCATTCAATCATTGTTGCCATAAAGCAATTATTTTTGACTTCTGTTTTTAAATAACGTGTATTGATATTGTACCTACTACATAAACATAAGCATTGTTTTGACATTCGTTCATAGAATTCATCATAAATGTATATTATAGTTTAACAAACAGAAAGATTCAGCTTTGAAAATGATGCTTTCAACTCTAAATCCATGTTTAAGCGAAAAGCTCACAAAAAACACTTTACTGTTTGAAATATCTATATCTGTATTTCCATTCTGTTAACATCACTATATTGGAGGAAAGGTATTGAATTTTGTACTATATAGCTTCATATTTGCAACTGAAGTATATAACTCGTAAGCAGTAAAGTTAAATATTATACAGTGTGTTCGTAGATTGGCCGGACCGTTATAACATAACCTAAATGATATAAACAACAAATAATATAAGATACCCGGCCCCGGAACAATTTTTCCCTTGAAATTATTCAAATCTGCTTTACAGGGAGCTTTACCTGAAAGACTAGATTTCCATAATATATACGTCACTGTGTACGTTAACAGAAAACCACAATTCCAAGTCACACAGAGATTGTGTGCACTCGATGTGGGTCTCTGGCGTTTCGTCAGCCCACTCGATTTGTGTGGATATAAAGGGAAAAGTTGAGACGGTGTCGGGTGGCGTTCCCGGGTAGCTCAGTTGGTAGAGCGCTGGTACGTTCAACCAGAGGTCCCGGGATCGATACCCGACCCCGGAACAATTTTTCCCTTGAAATTATTCAAATCTGGAGCTTTACCTCAAAGACTAGATTTTCATAATATAAACAAGTGTTAGAAAAGTTTTAACTGGGGACGATGAAATAAACAAGAAAACTATTAATTAAGGATGATTTATTTTATCGTGTTATTTACGACGCTGTATCAACATCTCAGGTTATTTAGAGTCTGAATGAAATGAAGGTGATTATACCGGTGAAACGAGTCCGGGGTCCAGCACCAAAAGTTACCCAGCATTTGCTCGTATTGGGTTGAGGGAAAACCCCGGAAAAAACCTCAACCAGGTAACTTACCCCGACCGGGATTCGAACCCGGGTCACCTGGTTTCGCCGCCAGATGATGAAATAAAAAATAAAGATTAATACTTTTGAAAGAAACAATTATTGCAAGTACAATTTTCAAATTTGAATGTTTTAGTGGTCCGGCCGAGCTACAAACGCACTGTATACTAGCTAAAGAACAAAATGGGATAGGCCTATTACATTATTCTCTTTTCTTAATATCTAAAGTATAAGATAAATTGAGGCATTCCCTGAAATAACAACTTAACATACATTATGTCATTTTTCCCGTTTCCATCATCTATTGAATTCTAAGTAACATATCTTCTTTTTTTTTAGTAGGCTATTTTACGACGCTTTATCAACAGCATAGGTTTTATAGCGTCGGAATGAGTTCAAGCTGATAATGCCGGTGAAATGAATCCGGGATCCAGCACCGATAGTTACCCAGCATTTGCTCATATTGGGTTGAGGGAAAACCCCGGAAAAAAATCAACCAGGTAACTTGTCGAGAATCGAACCCGGACCACCTGGTTTCACGGCCAGACGCGCTAACCGTTACTCCACAAGTGTGGACTCATATCTTCTTCGTGACAAAGTATTATTTCTGTCCAACAAAGGAAAGCCCTCTAGAAACATAAGAATGTCGTTCCTCGCAAAGTTGTAGTACCAGATCTAAAATATTTGACGCTCTATATCTCAAATTCAAGATTTTGCAGTTAAGTTTTTGTTCCAGAAAATATCTCTTATTAAGACGTTGGTAAATATCGATTTCGGAATTTTCGCGGAAATAAGTTTGCAGCATTATTCCAAGAAGTGGTTTTTTGCATGCAATTTTTCTGTTTATGTACAGCGATTTCTCTTAATTATTGGCTGGACGCGCTCAGAGCTAACTCGGCAGACATAAAAAATGTGTGTTATTTTGTAATTAAGTGCTTGGTTAATTAGAAAATTAACCTGAAAGTCTGCGTAGGTTGGTAACAGCGCATCGTCAGCTCACCTACAAATATACACACGACTTCAGGTCTGATTGACAGCATTCTGTCCCTTAGTCATTGCAGTAGGATTGCCAGACTTCCTAATGGCGGGATATTAACAACACGTGTTAATCTTTTTATTTATCTTGCAAGGAAACCATACATTTTATTTAAAAACTACAAACAGATAAACCATTCCTTATCAATTTCCTTAATTATAAGAGTAAGATTACTATTAAGACGTTGGTAAATATCGATTTCGGAATTTTCGCGGAAATAAGTTTGCAGCATTATTCCAAGAAGTGGTTTTTTGCATGCAATTTTTCTGTTTATGTACAGCGATTTCTCTCAATTATTAGCTGGACGCGCTCAGAGCTAACTCGGCAGACATAAAAAATGTGTGTTATTTTGTAATTAAGTGCTTGGTTAATTAGAAAATTAACCTGAAAGTCTGCGTAGGTTGGTAACAGCGCATCGTCAGCTCACCTACAAATATACACACGACTTCAGGTCTGATTGACAGCATTCTGTCCCTTAGTCATTGCAGTAGGATTGCCAGACTTCCTAATGGCGGGATATTAACAACACGTGTTAATCTTTTTATTTATCTTCCAAGGAAACCATACATTTTATTCAAAAACTGCAAATAGATAAACCATTCCTTATCAATTTCCTTAATTATAAGAGTAACATTCAGAATGTTACGGATAGTACTTACGGAAGTGTTAATATTTAGGGGAAAATTACTTTTTTTCTGAGAAAAATAATAATTTGGGACTAGTATGATATTAAAATATGTTATGCTCGACCATACCGAAATGTAGTAATTATACACCTGGTAGCAGTCCTTTAATGCATGTCATTAAAGTACATCTACTCATTAAAGTACAGGTGTTCAGCCAATGACAAGTCAGCTTACAGGTGTTCAGCCAAAGACAAGTCAGCTTTGTACCGTTATAAAACCGCAAGTATCGATTATTCCCGGATATGCAATCGAAAGAGAATTTTCGAAAAGTCACGGAGGCTGGAAATCCAATACTGTCGCAGAAGGTTATGTTCTGTTACTATAATACAGTAATTGGAGTTAATTGTAAATAATATTCAAATAAATTCAATTTGTCATCTCGTTTTTCAATTCTAAATCAATTTTCACGTTATACCAGAGTAATCTTCATCTTATTCTGTGCCAAGGTCAATGAAATTCGGCCTCGGAAAAAATCAATACTTTCGCGTCTGCGCACACCTCACAATTCAGGTCAGTTCGCACATAACCATAATGTTGAATACTTTCAAGTTAGAAATATGGTCGAGCATAAAAAGTCGTATGAAACTTGCCTAAATTGGTAATTAAGACGCTCGTATGAAAATTATGAAACTCGCTTGCGCTCGTTTCATAAACAATCATACTTGCGTCTTAATTACTACCATTATAGACTCGTTGCATAATGTACTATTGTTGTACAGTTTTCAAGGAATAAACTATTAATACGTGCAGAGTATTATTAATTCCATTCTGTACTACATGTGTTTCACGTTGCACTTCTTAACCTGTATTATTCCTCAGCTTCAATGCCGAATCGTTGGATCATATTAAAAATTATACAGAGTGATTTACGAGGATTTACCGCCAAGTACGGAGCTTGTTTCGGAACACATTATGAGAAAAAAATCATATAAACGTGTGTCCTAATCTCAATATATTCAGAGTTACACTAATTTGGAGCTGTTAGTAAAATACCTTTTTCTTTAGTTGTAAGGGTAAAATAATGTTACAAACAGAGAATGAACTATTCAGAAGTATCATTTCTTTAATTTGCTAGAATTCGGAAGTTAAAAATGTGTTGTTAATTCCTTTGTACAGATATTGTTTTTTAATTTTTAACTAAAAATTATTCTTTCTTACGCACTTATCACAAAAATTATTACAAATCATACGACTTCAGGAACTTGATTTTTTTACAATCTAATTAAGCATTCTAATGTACAGTCTTAAATAATTCACAAGAGTGGCGTGATTTGTAACAATTGTTGTGACAAATACGTAAGAAAAATGTGATTTTCTAGTTAAAATCGAAAATAAAAAAAGTTACGAAGCAACTATGGAATTCACAACACATTTCTAGCTTCAGAATACTAGCTAATAAGGAAATGATACTCCTGATTATTTCATTCTTTATCTGTGATAGTCCACACCTGTGGAGTAACGGTTAGCGCGTCTAGCCGCGGAACCAGGGTTCAATTCCCGGTCGGGGCAAGTTACCTGGTTGAGGTTTTTCCGGGGTTTTCCCTCAACCCTATATGAGCAAATGCTGGGTAACTTTCGGTGTTGGACCCCGGACTCATTTCACCGGCATTATCACCTTCATCTCATTCAGACGCTAAATAACCTAAGCTGTTGATAAAGCGTCGTAAAATAACCAACTAAAATAAAAAAAATATCTGTGATATTCTTTTACCATTAAAACTAAAGAATATTAGTATTTTACAGACAAATTCAAAATGGAATATGTATGGTAGGACTTTCATGTGTTAAATTAGAACGTACCTCGTTTACATGTTTCGACCTATTTATGGGTCATCTTCAGAACTGGTCGTTGTTGGTCTTGGCGCCACTTGTTCTGTTTCCTGTGAGGATGTGTTCCTGTGGTATAGTGTAGAGTCAAAGAGTGGCTTGATTTGTAACAATTGCTGTGACAAATGCGTAAGAAAAATGTGATCACACACACTCTTTGACTCTACGCTATACCACAGGAACACACCCTCACAGAAAACAGAACAAATGGCACCAAGACCAACAACGACCAGTTCTGAAGATGACCCATAAATAGATCGAAACATGTAAACGAGGTACGTTGAAATTTAACACAGGAATTTCTTACCATACATATTCCGAAGTGATACAGTGTTAAAAGTTGTGTAACCAAGATGTAAAATTCAAATTAGTGTAACTCTGAAAACATTGAGATTAGGACACATGTTTATATGACTTTTTTGTTCAAAGTGTCTTCGGAAATAAGCTCCGTAAGTGACGGTAAATCCTCGTGAATCACCCTGTAGATCACGGACAACTTTCTTTGTACATTGGGTTGTGTCACATAAAAACTGATTACGCAGGCTTATAGAATGTGAAAGAGGAACCTACTTCACTTCTGTTGAACTTTAATAGACCTACTTAAAACCGATCCGCTTCAAACCACAATCGTAAATATTTCTTCATTGCCACAAGAACGCCATTTGCGGTTAACAAGCCACATACAAATTTGTCAAATGCCTAATTGTTATTCCCGGTCATAAATTTATAGTTGCTGAATCAAATATTCTGAGAACAGCGCGTTCCGATTGAAACAACGAGTAGTATTCTGAAGGACGACAGGTTTCAGGTTCCGTGGAAACCACGGCCTCGGTTCGAAACTCACCTAAACCAATGTTGCTCGTTGTCAAAGGTACATGCTATTCTGTGTTGATTTATGTGGAGGAGCGACATCACGTTGCAGATTGTAGACCAGTGATGTCAAAGCAATCGCATTTTTCTGACCTTGACGTCGTGCGCGGGCAGCAAGCGCTAAGTATGCAAAGAGGAAGGGTTGTGTATATGAATAAGCAACCTTTAGGATTAAGAAAACAGTGGTGCACAAACTTCAAACGGAACGTGAAATTTTATGTCGTTATTTTTATATGGCTTCTTTCTGTTTAATATTAACTTATCTATATTGTCTGTAAAACAAAAATACTAACACTGATTTCTTAATATTGCACTTGTGTTTTAAATCTTAATAACATAATATAGAGTTAAGTCCACACCTGTGGAGTAACGGTCAGCGCGTCTGGCCGCGAAACCAGGTGGCCCGGGTTCGATTCCCGGTCGGAGCAAGTTACTTGGTTGAGGTTTTTTCCGGGGTTTTCCCTCAGCCCAAGATGAGCAAATGCTGGGTAACTGGACCCTGGACTCATTTCACCGGCATTATCACCTTCATCTCGTTCAGACGCTAAATAACCTAAGCTGTTGATAAAGCGTCGTAAAATAACCTACTAAAATAAAAATAGAGAGTTAAGAAGAAATATTCACTTAAATTCGATAGTAGTGCAATATTATACTGTATTTAAGTGGATGAAACACATCATTCATAAAGAAAGTGATATTCCAAAGAAAGAGATTGAGTATGACATGATAAGTTGGAATTTATATTGATTGTATTTTTAGCCTTACAAATGTAATCAATAAACTAATCAAAACAATATTACAGTACAAAGCAAAGTTACCTAGGTACTTTATCTGTTCTAATTGTAACTAATATTACATAACAAATATCTTATCGCATTATGCTTTTAAGGTGATATTTGTGAACAACTTCCTATCATCAGAATATTAAATTATTTTCTCGAAATCTGCTGAAACTATAGAGCTGACATTTTTACAACACATGGGCACATATCTTTTGCTTATGATATAACAGTAGTTGCTTTGTTAATTCATTTCCCTACAAACAATTTCCATGCGAATGTTTTCAAAAAATTCAATACACTATATTCAATAATACGTATATACGGTATATCAGATTTACGAAAACATCCTGTAAGGCTACTAAATAAATAGGCCTAAACCTGAAAATTTCACTTCTATACGAAAAGTTGAGAAAATATTTCTTTTGAATAAAAAAAATAAAACTTGTGAAAAATGAGCATTAAAATTGAAACTTACATTCTTATAATGCACTTATACTTCTCAGACAAATCCAAAAATTAACATGGATACAGTTTTAATAAGTTCTCTTCCCTTTATCTATTGAATCAGTGCTGGCCATCCCTGAATATAGCTCCACCACCTTTTTCGTCTGTCTCTTTCCTTTCCGCTGTAAAGCGTTCAGGCTCTCCTGGGCTCTAAAGCGCGCGCTTGCTCCTGTGGGCATCAATTGACATGCCTGGTGTAGACCATGGTTTAAACTAGAAAATAAGTAATTGTCGCAAAAATGCACAAATGAAAAATTACATTTGTGCAAATTACAAAATGCTTGTGCAATATTATAAATAATTGTGCAGAAATATAAAATTAATTAAGTATGCAGAAACAAAGAGTTATGTAATTTGTTTCTTAAGTTTTATTACTTTCAATCCGTCATATCACACTCTGGATATACTTATGTAAGTAAATCTTTAGACTTATGTTTAGAATGAATTGAGGAGCGTTTTTGCAAAATATGTCGATAGATGCAGAAATTTTCGTTAGTGAGTTACATATGAATATCGTATGTTTTCTACCTCCGGAATCGATCTATGAAATCAGATTTACCAAAACTTGATTCATACCGTATGTAGAGACTACCAAACCTTCCAGGTTTTTTTCAAAACTCGATAGATCCTGTCACTTAGTGTAATTTCTGTAAAATCTTGATTTCTGCATCTATCGACTTTTGCAAAAACGCTCCTCAATTACTTCTGAATTTACATCACATTAAAATACGTTACTTTATGGGAACTCTAAACACTGAAATTCTTTACTAGTAGTGCCTTCAAAATTTATTGATAGCAGAGTGCTAACTCTTTTTACTCAAATTTGGTTTCTAATACAGTGAGATCAAAAACCCACTAACTAAAATTTTTGACAAAATTGAATTATGGGCTGGATGATGCTTTTTGGTTTGTCCCGCATGCGTGGAAGGCAAGAATACACTAATATCTACATTCATCTGCATTCTGGGGGCTGTTTTAAAACTCGTGGAAGTCAGAACTCCACTTACTCCGCGGAATAGGAGAATTTTTGCATTCCTAGCTTAATTTCCCGGTAGGTGGCAACACTAGCGCTCAACCACCTGAGTAAAGTGATAGGATACGATATTCAGAATGTCACAAAAATCTATGAAATCCATATAAGTAAGACTATTAAAGGCACAATATCGAGTCGATTAACTTCCAGAAACCCAATACAGATTCATCATTCCCCAGTCAACTAGGCTGCTATTCAAAGACATTTCGCTAGCCCGCGCTACGAGCGTGCTAAACTAGCCCCGGCTATCGACTGGTTACTTGTACAGGATTCATATCATAAAATATCGCTAACACTGGTTTATGAATACTAAAAACATTAGTTCGCTGATCATCCACCGGAAGCCCGCGCTAAGAATGTCTATGAATACGGCCCTTAAAGTACAATTCAGCTTTGCCATTGAAAGAAGAAAGCGGAAGGACTTGCAAAATTTAATGCAGTTTATTTGTGAGGAAAGTAGGGTGAATTACCAAACTCTCTTTGCGGACAGTAATAATCTAGAATCTAGATGCTCAGGAAGAACATGAGAGTGAGATAAAAAAACAGAATCTGTTACATGAATGAAACTGTGTTAATATTTTAATATTGTTTGTGGTTTTATTTGTGTATTTTGATGTGCTTTATGGTAATTTGTGAGTTTCTGTCTCATGTATTTAAAATTAAAAAAGAAGTAGCAATGTTAATCTTAATAATAAATGTCCATTTTCTCGTATATTATAATGTTTCATAAGGGAATTATGATATACTTATCTTTTTTTTCTTCACATGGCTTATATTTATTCACTTTTCTTAATTGACACACTGTGGAAGTCAGAAAACCACTAACTCCAGCAGTGTTTATTTCAAATTGTAGTGTACGATAATGTAAAAATTTAGGTTTTGAAGTATTTAATTAATAAAGAATGTAATTTTACATAATATTAATAGATAACTGTATAATACTTAGAGTTAGTAAGAGAAATAATAAGTTTTTTCTCTCTCCTGTAAATTTTGGTTTATTGGAGTTAGGGAGTTCTTGATTTTCCTGTCTTATTGTAGATTTTACAAGATCTATCCAACTAAATCCTTGTTCACAATCTACAGTATGCGATGGAATTATATAAATCAATTAGAAGACATTGTTCACTTAGCTTACATCAATTGCACCAAATCTTTCATATCAATTCCTGAACATCTATTGCTCAATGCTTTTTTTAACCTTGCCCATTCCATTAGCATTTAATTCAAATTCACATTAGGCCTACTTCAAACAAATCTCTGATTTCATTTTCTCCATTACCATCTTTGTTTCATTCATTCATTTTATTCCATAGATCTTACATGAGCAATGAAGCTTTAAGTTGTGGAACAAGTCAAAATTTTACAATATTACAATTACAATTTGTACAAATTTTTACAGTTTTAAAGTTTAGCAATTTTCTACAATTCTGTGAAATTTTTTACAATATTTTGGGGAGATGTAGTGAGATGAGGTGAGGTCCGAGGATTCGCCTAAATATTGCACGGCATTTGCCTTTTCGTTGGGGAAAACCTCGGAAAAACCCAACCAGGTAATCAAATCAAAGGGGGGTAATCAAATCAAAGGGGTTGATGCCGAGGACTCGCCATAGACCATCCGGCTTCAGTCCCACGGCTGTGGAAAACGTCGGAAGAAACCAAAGACCAAAGGGGGATCCAACCCAAACCAGAACACAGCTCCGGATCAGTAGCCCAGCGAGTCTGCCGACTGAGCTACATCGATGGCTCTACTAAAAGTATACAATACATAGCCAGTCAGATTATTAAATTTACAAACGCAAACGATCATTCATAAGTTGAGCTATATGTATAATACAAAATAAGTAATTTAATTAAATTTAAGGCATAAACAATTCAACCAGTTGATGTACAGAAATTGATAACACATATCATGAAAACTACTTCAAATTACAAACACAAACAATTTATCAACAGAGCTGTACAGATTACTATTCAATTTAAAAGTCCAATGTGGTTATCGCATTTTTGCACATTTACATTCAAAGTTTGCTGCATTTTTAGAGGAAAAAGAGCAGTTTTTGTAATTGGATGGGGAGGCATTACAAAAACTGCTCTTTTTCCTCTAATTATGTTGCAAAATCGTATAATCAAAATTTGTTTGAAAAGGCAACTGGATTATCCAACAAATTTGATCCATTCTGAATTGAATGTTTTTAGAATTGACCAAATTTATAAAAACTCTTTAATGAAATTCTATCATAAAAATAAAATGAAATTTGTAGCTCAGCCACATGCTCAGAATACAAGACGAAATGAAACTCGTAAATTAGTTGAACCTAAATATTTCACATCTACTGCTTTACTACACAGTACAAATTATGGTCCACGGCTATATAATTCGATAATAAAATTTCATCCAGAATTGACTACTTTAAGCAATGAAATTTTCAGGTCCAGAATTAAAAAATTTATATGACAGACCTCCCTGTATATATATATATATATATATATATTTTATGTACCATGTATTGTAAAACAAGTTTATTTCTATCCTAAGTGTATTTTTCTATTTTATCTTGGTTACTATATCAACATGACCTGCACTAATTATACTACTAATAATAATTTAATATTAATCCATCAATCTAAACATCGTCTCTTTTTCACTCAGTTATTATTAGTATTATTATTTACTAATTTTATTACAATCTTTATGTGAGCGTTTTTCTTAAGTATTTTGTGTACAAAGTATGTGTATCTACGTAACGGAACTGTCCCCGAACACGAGCTTTGCTCTTTCGGGGTATTTTAATGTAACGTTTTTATGTATATGTTATTATTAAATAAATAAATAAATTTGTATAAGTCTGATAGCAAAAATGCTACAAATGCGACTGTGGCTTAATCTGTGGTGTAAACACTTATTCCTCCACGTCGTATACAGGCAATAATAATAATAATAATAATAATAATAATAATTATTATTATTATTATTATTATTATTATTATTATTTTGTATATTTACCATTTCTTTGTAGTGTATTTCTCTGGCAATAAGCATAATAATAATAATAATAATAATAATAATTATTATTATTATTATTATTATTATTATTATTATTATTATTATTATGCTTATTGCCAGAAAAATACAATACAAAGAAATGGTAAATATACAAAATTCTAGCATTCCTCTGAGAGAGAGGCATTGGCATATAAAATAATTTCAAATTCTGATTATATTAATTTCATGAACCTTCCTGCTATCGAGGGCTTTTACAACTTACTCCTATTAAGGGGATAATATAAATGGCACACATAATTTCAGCATAATGCCTCACTGTTTAATATAAAATCCATTATGTTATTAATTTCTGCAAGATACTGGGCTTTAATAAATTAAAACGCTTTTAAACTCGAGCTGATTAACGTGGTTATGATATTTGATACGATTATTGCGACAATGTTTTGTTTCCTATGGCAGACCATTTGTTAAATTTACTTTAGTTGATTGCCACAAGAGTACATTGTTTTGTCAGACCATCGTTGTTATTAAGTGAAAAACAAGTAATATATTCAAGAAACTTAAAGTCTGCTTAAATACCGAGAAAATATTCCAATGTTACTATGTACGCTGCTGTGCTCGCCAGGTACACAAAAGACGGACTGCGCGGCACGTGCCATATACTCTGATACGAAACAACTTTACTTTTCCTTAAGTCATCCCGCATTCACTGTCTATGACCTTTGGGTTTCATGTTTTTTTTATTATTTTTGCGTATTACTGTATGCTTATTCTAAAAGTGATTTTGTTATAATAATTATTAGTGAAGCCTTTTTTTATGTTCATTTTAATAGCTGTAGGTGATGTTCAAATATTTCAATTTCAACAAAACTAAAACTTGTTTTATTGGAGTTGTATTTTTATTTATTTATTTTTAGAACTTTTTACTTTTTTTTAGAATTTCATTTTATTACAAACAAATATTTTATAGATGTTCATAGTTGTATAGTTTGTACAGTAGAGCATCGATTATCCGAAACAATTGAGGACGGGGTGTTCGGATAACTGATTTTTCGGATAATCGATCATTTACGAAAACAAATTATACCGGTGTCACAGGAGCAGTATGAAACAAAGAAACACCGATATTAAACACAAAACTGTACACAGAGTATATATTTTGTATCACACGTCTTACAAATAACACAGAGAACTGACTAGCCTAGTTTGATAAGTTCAAAATGGTCATTAAAAGAAGTCTACATTTTAGGAAAAGAAGTCCAATGTGTGTTTTTTTTTATTTTGCTTCAGACTCGTTTCTTGCAGCCAAATCTCGCAAACAGCGCTAACGGAACTTCTATATGGCGCGCGCGCATATTTGAATTTTCCGACTGGAACGCTTTCGGTTAACCGATGTTTTGGTTGATCGGTATTCGGATAATCGAGTCTCTACTGTATTCCAATACTTAAATTTCAACAAATATAACTGAAATGATTTCAAATTTATATTATAGTACTGTGACAGTCATAGCTTGTAGCTGTTTTTTTCCATCATGTCAAAACTACATAATGTTGAGGAGTTTATTTTGAAATATGGGAAGCAAGTTTAAGTTTACTGTTATCTTATAGTGTCACCAGTAACATATGTAGGCCTAAAGTTCTTTAAATTCTGGTGTATATTTTCAGCAATATGAAACGGAACATTTGAACCACTCTGTATTTTAAATAATAGGACTATTATTTTACAATTTTACATTTTCGTGAGACCTACAGTCAATAATATATAAATTGTTAAATTTTCCAGATGCTTAACAGAGATTGGTACAGACCGATTATTTAGTCCTCACAGCTCAGCGCCACGAAAGACGGGAAGTAATAGGAGTAGTGGGGAGAGCTCCGAAGTAGAAATAAAGGCTAGCGGTCGGTAAAGAAATGCAGTACAGCTTAACTGTACTAGAAACATACTGCTCTACCGCACGCATGAGATCCAAACGCTCCGACAGCAAGCGAGAGACTAACCCAAACACCCCTTAGCGAAACTAAATGGACTCGGGCACATCGGCGGGGACTGTCAGGACTAAATAATCGTACTGTATATGATTTTGATGGGGATAATTGTATTAGTACGTTATAATTAGGGCTAGGATTTTGACGACCTATAAATCATGAAAAAATGTCCTAAAACAATGCATTTATGACCTGAAAATCTTCCAAAAATGCCCTTAAAAATGTCCTAAAAGTTGTTCTTACATAATCGGCTTAGTAGGAAAAGAGGTTTTGTACTACTTAATATTTAGACTAGTAATTAAATTAAATTCTACGAGTAGTACCAACATTTAAGTTTATTTAATTTTACATAATTTTTTCTAAGTGGTACACTTTAATTAATATTTCACCTGATGTAATTTCCATGTAGCTCACCACAAGGCCACTCTTATCCGGAATTAGCAGGTATAGAGGATGAAAGAGTGATGGAACGGAGAAAAATTCTCTCCGGCGCCGGGATTTGAACCCGGGTTTTCAGCTATACGTGCTGATGCTTTAACCACTAAGCCACGCCGGATACAACCCCGACGCCGTTTAGAATCGTCTCAGATTAAGCTCCATCTCTTGGGTTCCCTCTAGTGGCCGCCCTCTGCACTACGTCATAGATATCTATGAACGCAGGACCGAAGTCCATACATGTGTTGAGGTGCACTCAGATGAGTGACTGTTTGGCCGGGATCCGACGGTATGGGCGCCGTCTTAAATCACAAAGTGATTTATTACGCATATCATACATATTTTGATGTACCGAAGTACATGTGATATTTCCATGCAGATATTCTGCGTCATCACATGATGAAAGAGTGATGGAACGGAGAAAAATTCTCTCCGGCGCTGGGATTTGAGCCACTAGAGGGAACCCAAGAGATGGAGCTTAATCTGAGACGATTCTAAACGGCGTCGGGGTTGTATCCGGCGTGGCTTAGTGGTTAAAGCATCAGCACGTATAGCTGAAAACCCGGGTTCAAATCCCGGCGCCGGAGAGAATTTTTCTCCGTTCCATCACTCTTTCATCATGTGATGACGCAGAATATCTGCATGTAAATATCACATGTACTTCGGTACATCAAAATATACATATAGGTATAGAGGAGTCCATATTGAAGGGGTGGTCGGAGCGTACTACGTTAAAATGGCAATATTTGTGTAGAAAAACGATTAAAATATTATACAAAATAATGGGTATTAGCCATAGGCGTAGCTTGGTCGGTTAAGGCGCTTGCATGCCGATCCGGAGTTGCACTCGGTCGCGGGTTCGACTCCCGTTTGCGCTCATTACCTGGTTGGGTTTTCTCCCAACTGTAAGACAAATGTCAGGTAATCTATGGCGAATCCTCGGCTTCATATCGCCAAATATCATATCGCTATCACCAATTACATCGACACTAAATAACCTCGTATTTGATACACCGTCGTTAAATAACCAAGTAAAAAATAATGGGTATTAATGGACAAAATATGTAGACAAATATCAAAGGAAATAAACGTTATTTTATATTAATAATGGGGATTTATGGCCAAAAATTAAACGAAAATGCCTAAAAAAATGTCCGAATAAAACAAAAGATGCTGTTATTAGTTGAAACAGGCAAAAAATACAAAAAAATGCACTAACAAATATGTCTTAAAACACTCAGTTTATCTTCTTCTTTTTCTCTCTCTCTCTCTCTTTTTTAAATATTTTGATATATTACTTCATCATTCGTATTTGCATGCCATTTAGTACGACTTTCCTAATCAACATTTTATGTCTTGTAACCACATGTATTCTCCTATTGGTATATTAACTGTATAGTATATCTCAAGTGAAGTAATCGTCGAATTTATCTCGAGCATTTTAGGTCTTATAAATTGTGTGTGTGTGTGTGAGTGTGTATATTCCCCTTGTTATGTAAGTGATTTTGATTATGTTTAATTTTCTACTTTATTTTATATATTATGTAACCGATCCTGAATATTTGTAATTTTATATTAGCCTATGTAACTGATCTTGTCTATTGTAATTTTCTACTATATTTTATGTAATTTCTAAGGTATTTTCTTTTGTGTTGTTTTGTAATCTAATTTTGTATTTCATGTATATTACTGAACCCTGGTTGAGTGGAAGAGAAGGCCTCATGGCCTTAACTCTGCCAGGCAAAATAAACCTACTACTACTACTACTACTACTACTACTACTACTACTACTACTACTACTACTACTACTACTACTACTACTACTACTACTACTACTACATAACATATAAATACTAAAGCAGCTATGTTTCTGGCTTACTAGAAAAATGATGCAATTTCATCAAAATCCTAGCCCTAGTTATAATAAACCTTGGTAGCAGCAGGGTTAAATTGATTGTGCTTACTGCGATTTCTAAAGTAAACGAACAGAAATAATCAGGCATCGGTGTCAACTAGGTTGGGTCTCATGTAATGGAAGGCTGCACAAATTTCCCGTTCATAAAAATGAGTCATAATTGAACGGTGACAAAGAGCGTGGAGAAAATCTGCCTTTATAGCAATAACTAGCGGTGTTCCAGACCCATGTCTGTAGAAGTTTTTTACGCACGGTCCCTTCTCCACATCGAAAGCGAGGTCTGCGATTATTCGCCCTCTGGTGAAGGCTGTCAGAAGGTTACAGTACCTTCGTCACAAAATTGACAAACATCTGCACAAGGTGTGTAGAAGCACCCTCAATACAAATTAAAGAAATGCCATGGGAAACAATACTTAGGAAGGAGTTCCACGTGGTAGACGGCATCATGGAGTGTCAAAACAAAGTGGTAAGTAGCTTCATAATGGCTCTCCCAGGTCAGTGAGGAGCTCCAGTGTCGCACTGGTCACTGAACGCAGTGGATTAGCAAAGACTTCCAACAAAAGAAAATCAGTGGGATTCCAGATACAAACATACAGCATATTTAGGCCCGGTTTTATAAATACGGTTAATCTAAAGATTATGTTAAACCTAAGTTAAACCTAACCATAAGTTTAACTCAACGTGCAGTATTACAGAGTCTCGGTTAAGTTAAACCGTAGTGTAATACGACTGGTATTACTGCTAGGAAAGGAAAGAAGACGATCGCAACTGTTTAATTATATTATTGATGTATATTATTGATTTAAAATAGCCGACGCTCGTGGAGAATCTTCATTAAGAAACATCTTTGTTCTTCGATATAAGACAGAGTATCATAAAAAGAACCTAAGTTAAACCTAACCATGAGTTTCACTAACGTGCAGTATTACAGAGTCCCGGTTAAGCTAAACCGTAGTGCAATACGATTGGTATTACTGCTAAGAAAGGAAAGAAGACGATCGCAACTGTTTTATTATATTATTGATGTACATTATTGATTTAAAATAGCCGACGCTCGTGGAGAATCTTCATTAAGAAACATCTTTGTTCTTCGATATAAGACAGAGTATCGTAAAAAGAACCTAAGTTAAACCTAACCATGAGTTTAACTCAACGTGCAGTATTACAGATTCCCGGTTAAGCTAAACCGTAGTGGAATACGATTGGTATTACTGCTAAGAAAGGAAAGAAGACGATCGCAACTGTTTAATTATATTATTGATTTACATTATTGATTTAAAATAGCCGACGCTCGTGGAGAATCTTCATTAAGAAACATCTTTGTTCTTCGATATAAGACAGAGTATCATAAAAAGAACCTAAGTTAAACCTAACCATGAGTTTAACTCAACGTGCAGTATTACAGAGTCTCGGTTAAGTTAAAATTTAGTGGAATACGATTGGTATTACTGCTAGGAAAGAAAAGAAGACGATCGCAACTTTTTAATTATATTATTGATGTATATTATTGATTTAAAATCGCCGACGCTCGTCAAGAATCTTCATTAAGAAACTTCTTTGTTCTTCGATATCAGAGAGAGTATCGTAAAAAGAACCTAAGTTAAACCTAACCATGAGTTTAACTCAACGTGCAGTATTACAGAGTCTCGGTTAAGTTAAACCGTAATGGAATATGACTGGTATTACTGGTAGGAAAGGAAAGAAGACGATCGCAAATGTTTAATTATATTATTGATGTACATTATTGATTTAAAATAGCCGACGCTCGTGGAGAATCTTCATTAAGAAACATCTTTGTTCTTCGATATCAGACAGAGTATCATAAAAAGAACCTAAGTTAAACCTAACCACGAGTTTAACTAACGTGCAGTATTACAGAGTCTCGGTTAAGTTAAACCGTAGTGGAATACGACTGGTATTACTGCTAGGAAAAAAAAGAAGACGATCGCAACTGTTTATTTATATTATTGATGTACATTATTGATTTAAAATAGCCGACGCTCGTGGAGAATCTTCATTAACAAACATCTTTGTTCTTCGATATAAGACAGAGTATCATAAAAAGAACCTAAGTTAAACCTAACCATGAGTTTAACTAACGTGCAGTATTACAAAGTCTCGGTTAAGTTAAACCGTAATGGAATATGACTGGTATTACTGGTAGGAAAGGAAAGAAGACGATCGCAACTGTTTAATTATATTATTGATGTACATTATTGATTTAAAATAGCCGACGCTCGTGGAGAATCTTCATTAAGAAACATCTTTGTTCTTCGATATCAGACAGAGTATCATAAAAAGAACCTAAGTTAAACTTAACCACGAGTTTAACTAACGTGCAGTATTACAGAGTCTCGGTTAAGTTAAACCGTAGTGGAATACGACTGGTATTACTGCTAGGAAAAAAAAGAAGACGCTCGCAACTGTTTAATTATATTATTGATGTACATTATTGATTTAAAATAGCCGACGCTCGTGGAGAATCTTCATTAAGAAACATCTTTGTTCTTCGGTATCAGAGAGAGTATCATAAAAAACCTAAGGGGGACCAATATTGCATACTTCAGTATGCTTGTCAGACTTAACCTCAACTAGTTTCTTAACGCTGGCTACCAACGTTATACTCCCAAACACAATGCAACCAAACTAAACCTTGAATGATCATCCGCGGCGTAACTCCATACAGAATCAACTGAGTAATGAAGTAATAATATTACCAAATTCTACTATATACAATCACGAAGCTTGAGTTTTGAGGGTGCTAGAAACAATAGACTGTGACGGTACTATTTTGCATTGCCTGTAATGAGGCGATATTAGCGATCCTAGTGGTGAGCAACTATCTAATGTTTGCATATTTACTACGTATTGAGCTTCGCGATTGTATATACTAGACTGTGATATTGCTGTGCGTATTTTATGAGTTGTCTGGAATATTTATGAAACTGAATTCATTCAAACAAAATTATTTTTACGAATGTACTAAAATTAGGTAATATTATTAGTGTGTTTATAAATCAGGCCCCATAATAAATCTTACCAGGAGACTGTCTGCCACACACAGTACAATGCGCAATAGGTTTATAGTAGATTTACGGACATCTCCGAATTCTTCCATCGATTTCAGTATATCTACTACCAGAGGAAAAAATAGCGCAGCGTAACTAGTAACTGATGAGAGATTAAACAGAATGTTTTAAAAAATAAAAAATAAATAATTTATCTTTTCAATCTATAAATTCAAACCCTTAAACACATATTTTTTGCACTTTCCCATTTTTCTGTTGCATGTTGTATCCAAGTTTCGATTTTTCGGAACAAGGTTAGGACTATAAGCTTAATTCTGAAGGTAGAGGACTGTCTGCTTCGAAAACCTCAATCTGTTTTGAAACTTATGTTCATTTATGTATATTTCAAAGTGGTGCACTCTATTTAAAACAATTCTTTGCCGCCGTGGTCGTTCAATAATATTGATCACTCACATATCGTCACTCATAAGTTCTTGGAAAACATCTGCAATATTCATGTGTATTGCGGGAACCGCCATCTTGCACTGTTGAGCCTTGAACTGCAGTTTAAACGGCAGAGAACTGCCGATCAAGTTAAATTCAAGTTAACTTGAGATTAACTGGTAGTTAAGATTTATAATACGAATCAGAACGAAAAATTTCAGTTTAAACTGAACGTAAGGTTTAAACGGCGTTTATAATACCGGCCCTTAAGGGCGTTGTACAGATTAAAATGAAATTCTGCAGTTGGCGGCTTGCATCCAAAGCAACAGGGCTTTGATTGCTAATAAAGGAGTTCAGTGAAACACTAACAAATTCGTAAAAACGACAGGCGTCATTTAGGCGGGCAGGGAGGCAATCGCCCTTGAGTTTAAGATAAAATAATAACTGAGTAAGAGTACTGAATAAAAACTTATGAGAACTGTATTCTTAATATTAAAACACAGTGGACTCTCCTAAGTTCGACTGAACAGAATTGAAATTTCTGACCAATAAGGGTAGTAGGTGCGGCAGGTGAAATGAATACAAATTCTTATTGGTTATCCGTCAACGAATACAGTACTGTACTTGCATTTCCTGCTCGGCCCGAGACTTGTGTATGCGCTTCTAGTACCACAGTGGGTTTCGACAGTTCCGTCTCACAAACGACACAATTTTCAAGTACAAAGAGAAGAGTTCATCAATTTAAAATCAGTGATTAAATATGGATGTCCTAATCAATAAAATATTATCTTTTCCTTTAACGAAAGTATCACTACAACACACAGGACCAATTTCCATTCAAATGGCAAACCCAATTCTTAGTGCCCGTATAGGGGAATATCTAATTCTCCTATGTAAGCAGTCGAACTATAGTATGTCGAACTTAAGAGAGCTTCCACTGTATTCTACTTTTATTAACGCTTAAGAAATAATACACTTTTCTCAAATGACACCAAAGTCTTATCCTATGCTACAATTAGTGGTTGTTACCTATTGTAAATAAAAATACAATTTTTTTGTTAAATGAAATCAAATTTCTTTCTTAATAAAATTATCTGTTCATTTGTTTGCACCTACGTCATATTAAGAGCAAGTGCATATAATTACGTATGGTATAATTAAAGTAAGAAGTTAAAAAATATGAATATATACGGAAACTGAAAATGTACTGAAAATTGAAGGGTACACGGGAAAAACAAACAATGTCACATTCCCATTAAGGGTGAGATAGTGATCTATTTCAGTATATTGCTGCAAAATTTATTGATGTTCCTACTTGAAATGAAGGAAATGATGAGTGTATTCGTGGTTTTAATTCTCCTTTACCACTTTCGGTAAAAATAACACTAAAGTTTGTAGTAATACAGTGAATTAGATAATGACATCATCTTTAACAGCATTGTGACATTGTTTTTTTTTTCGTGTACCCTTAAATTGAGGTAAACTTGATCACAGAACCATGATTTCGGCCCTATTTATTACTTAAACATGCTTAATAAATGGAGAAAATCAATGAACCTTAAAGTAATTTATTCAGTGCACCTGATATCATGGTTTAAATCCTTTCTTTATGGTCGAGTTTACTCCGTCGGTCAAGTTTACTCCAGTTTACAGTATGGAAAATAGTTAATTTCAGAGGAAATGGCGAGGGAGGGTTGTATACCATGTGCGTCACGATTGGGGTTCTAATTCTCAAACGGACAGTGGTAAATATTCCAGCAGCGTCTAGGGACTAGAGCAATTACTGCAGGTAGAATATATGAGTTCGCCATTGCACTTAAATTTGCTTTAAATGGACATGAGTCCGGTAAGTTTTCGGGCTAAGGTTTTGGATTTCAATGTCTCCAAACCGAAAAAAAGACGACTGCTTCACAGATGACTTGATGACTTGGAAACCTGGAGGAGACAATAGATTCTTTTTGTGATACATATTCGAGGACTATGTTTCTCCAGGCACCAAGTTTTCCTCCAGTTGTTCCATAAAAAGTTCAATTCATCCTCATATCCTAACTATCACAACACATTTCTCTTCATTGATACCGTTCTGGAATTTTATTGCAAATCTTATCATATGTGAAAATACAAATCGGTCATCTTCAGAACCAGTGAGAAGAATTCCTGAGGTCTGTGACATATAAGCTAATACTATTCTGAATGAGCACTTGGTCTACACTGAAAACACAATAACACAAGCAGATTTTTTAAATCATCTTATGAAAACATATTATGTTCTAAATTTAACAAATAGTAATAAAGTCCATATCAATATGGACAAAAGTATCCGCTAAAGCATCTTAACCAATACAGAACAAGAGCGTTGACCAATAATTTTTAATTTCGTATCCAGACCTAAGACGAATGAAGTTTTGAAAGGGAAATTATTTGTCAGGCATTTAACACTATCTCTGGCCGGGAATCGTGGCACACCTAACACTATTTCTGGCCGGGAATGTGGCACACATAATATCTCTGACCGGGAATCGTGGCACATACAACAATATCTTTGGCCGAGAATCGTGGCACACCTAACAATATCTCTGGCCTGGAATCGTGGCTAACCTGACACTATCTCTGGCCGGGAATCATAGCTCACATAACACTATCTCTGGCGGGAATCGTGGCTCACCTGACACTATCTCTGGCCGGGAATCGTGGCTTACCTAACACTATCTCTGGCCGGGAATCGTGGCTTACCTAACACTATCTCTGGCCGGGAATCGTGGCTTACCTGACACTATCTCTGGCCGGGAATCGTGGCTCACCTAACACTATCTCTGGCCGGGAATCGTGGCTCACCTGACACTATATCTGGCCGGGAATCGTGACTTAACGAACACTATCTCTGGCCGGGAACCGAGGCTTACCTAACAGTATCACTGGCCGGGAATCGTGGCTTACCTCATACTATCTCTGGCCGGGAATCGTGGCTTACCTAACTTACCTAACACTATCTCTGGCCGGGAATCGTGGCTTACCTAACACTATTTCTGGCAGGGAATCGTGGCTTACCTAACACTATCTCTGGCCGGGAATCGTGGCTTACCTAACACTATCTCTGGCCGGGAATCGTGGCTTACCTAACACTATCTCTGGCCGCAAATCGGGGAAGTTTTTCTTTACAATTAAGTTGAGATAGGGTGAGGAAGACAAGTTATCAACTTTAAATTGCTGTTGGTTTATTAAGAAAATGTTAGAAGTTTCGTTTTCGTATTAAAACAGACTAATAACTAATTAGAGTAATATAGAAAGTTTTAGAATTAAGAGAGATTACTAAGGTCTACTAGTATGAAAAGTATTATGTATTGGTAAGTTTTAAATGTATTTTTATGGCGAGAGTTATGGTGAGTATACCCACCTTAGACACAAAAATGTAACAGGATCGGCATTAACTATTTTCATAAATGTATTATTCTGCTGTTTAATGACAATAAATACATTAAATTATTTACTACAATAATATGGTTTCAGGATATTGTGAAACGAGTACACTGGTGATTACCGGCTTAAATATTGTCCAAGCACAACGCAAATTACTCTCTTCTTGCTCGGAAGTTAAGAAAAAATCGAAACTCCACTCCCCTCCTCTTCGAAGCAGTCAGGAAGATGGATTTGAAGACCATATATTTCTGTTTGTGACCAAACATGACAAGTGTCGGCCAACTTGTCAGATCAATAATGTGGGTAGGGACCCTACCTGGAGCAAGGGCAGGGTCTACCCTCAATAAAAGAGCTAATAATGCTCGTGCTTATATATCACCCTCAACAGCTGGCCAGCAATGCCATTAGTGCTGAGGAAATGTAACACCAGCAAAGATGAAGGATGTATTTATCATACAGCTATTGACGTAAATTAAATTTCCTTTATATAAAATGCACCGTTCACATTCACGTCTCTAATGGAAAAACAGTTCGTCTTTTTACTAAACTAAACCAATAAACTTTAATGAATCGACATAGAAATTGGACTAACTAAAGATTGGACAGAGTTATTCAATAGGAGTTCAAGCGCCAAAAACCTGTTTCGAGATCTTGGTCATTGAAATAAATCTGTTGGATATAGGTATTATATAAAACATTTTATGCAATTCGTCCTCTCAGTAGCGTAGTTGGTATAGGATGGCTTTCTATGCTCGAGGTTGCGGGTTCGATCCCGGCCGAGGTCGAGGGCATTTAAGTGTGTTTAAGTGCGACAGGCTCATGTCAGTAGATTTACTGGCATATAAAAAAACTCCTGCGAGACAAAATTCCGGCACACCGGCGACGCTGATATAACCTCTTCAGTTGCGAGCGTCGTTAAATAAATCGTAATTTAATTTTTTATGCAAGAATTATTATAACATTCATACTATTACAAAGATGGCACAAATAATACCAAAGAAAAGGCTAACCAATTTTTAATAAGAGACCAACAGTTGAATTAATATTTCGAAGTGAAATAAATAAATGAATTTTATGCATTAAACGAATTTTTGCTCATAAATAGCAGCAAAATTCAAATATCGAATTCTTGATTTTTTCCGAGTTAAGTTAGCCTGCCATCAACAGATCTGTGCAAATATCTATTTTTTTTTTCAAATTGTCGGTTGGTCTATTATTGCATAACTCCGACCAATTAACCTCAAAAATAATATCACATTCATCAAATCATACACAACAGTAAATATAACTTATATTGCGACACAAAATTGGTAAGCGAATGGAGGAAAAGTTAAAACAGACTAAACTTGCACCCTGATCACATATAACAGATTGATCAACGTAATGCACTTTCAAGACAACAACTTACTTTTATAAGCTTATTTATGCTGCCATCTAGCGACTGCAAAACAAGGTGACTTTATAACCCTGACGGAATTGTATGGAGCTTGTAGCAGTACTTCCATCTAGCGGTCGATAGATAAAATTCATTTTCGACAGTGGAGATCCTAGCGGTTGTACTCTTTTATATGTTGTCATTTTATAATATGGGAATGACCAATCTGATATATATGTGTGTGTGATTAGGAACTTGCATAATACCTTTTTATATATTCCTACAAAGACTAGAGATCTGTATCAAGTGATTCTTAATGTTCTTTTTATTACATTTTAAGAATAATCACATTTTTCTATCGGCACTTACAGTACGTGTTATGTAGAGAAATATGTGAAACAGTCTCCCATCCAGTGTGTGAATAATATAAACTACTAGTAATCAGAAAACGTTAAGGCTATTTTTACTTTATATTAAAAAATATTCACTCAAAATCCAGTTTGAATATTACTTTCAAGACTCTATTCTGGAATAGAGTTTCAATAATACATGTATTGAAAAATTTGGGTCACTTTTGAGCACATTAAATTGAAATTCCGGAAAATTTTAAATTTAACTTCAAAAACAATAGCTTTCGAATGAACTAGTTTTAACAACAAGAATTTGGTGTTTTCACAAATTAACGAGCTACACTTACGATATTTTTATGTGCATGGACTTGAAACGTAAAATATTTGTTTCTACCAGCAGAAAAAAACACTATTTCGCGAATCCGTGGTTTGCGAAAAGTAGGTATCTCTCTTTCTTTCTCTCTCCTTTCATTCAAATATCAATATTTATTTTTGATAAGAGAGGAACATAATTCGTTCTTAATTTCAGATGTAATTGACTTCATTGTAATTTTGCATTATTTTTATGCTGTAAAAGTAGAGGCCTACGTATCTTTATTGACCTAGCTTGGAGGAAGCACTTTACAATACAAGTTATGAACTATCGACTGCTCAGATCTGAAAGTTATTTTGTTTCTTGGGTCCGTACAGAAAAGCACTCGGCGGTGAAGCATTAATTATCCGAAGGCCAAGAACAAGAGTATCGATTCGAATCTGAAGATATCTTAATTAAAGCATATTGTAGCCCTTTCTCAAACAGTACTTCAGTTGCTGGCTCATGTATCGCAGATGAGGCGTTTGTAGTATCATATCTTAAAAAAATGAAACTTGACTTTGTAAGAACCAATCTTCATTTTCTTATGTATTCAATACATCAAATAGCACAATATCCAGAATCTTGTTACCACTGGACTCCTTCAACAGCAGATGTACTAGAGATTGAATTTTTTTTACTAATTTTATTCAGGAAGTCTGCCCGTCAAAACCTGGATGTAATCAACTTGTTTATTAAGTTCGTTTCTTGCTCCTGTTCTTATTAACTCTTTATTGCAAACTAGAAGAAGACTCAAGTGAGTAAGAGGCGGATATTTGTTTAGAAATAGCCTGCAGGGACTTAAGAAAGAACTATCACCGGCGCAGTGGACGCCTTCCCTACTATAAGCGCTCCTTCACACGAAGCCACCATGGTTGCGCCACCAGTGTCTTTAGTGGCGATTCTCTTGATGGCGTGACATTTATGTTCTTGCCACCAGTCGCGCCAACTGCAGTCTTGTCACAATGAAGGTGGAAGAAACAGGCACTTCCCATTTACTTATACACTTTCAAAAGACAGTCAAGAAAATATATATTTCATACTCTGTATTTTGATCTTCATTACTGGGTGTTCATTTCAAAGTGTGTCATGACGTCACTGTTGGTGAGTCAGCGATTTGAAGCGAGTTTCAGCTTTTATGTCAGAGAAGTTGCCTATTAATCAAGGCGTTCAATCTGAAGTTAAGAACGTGTACGGTATAACTTGAACGTCGTAGCAACAGATTGCGGTCTGTACGGTCTGTGTGCTACCATAACCTCTTTCGAACTGTGTTTTGCGCGGGCAAGTCGTACCCAGGGTATTTGTTATCATCGGTTGCGTACGGAACATTCCACAATACAAATCAAATGCTCCGTGTCCATGTTGACCGTCGAAGTTAATGTCAATAAATACTGTACGTACGCAATCGTCTTAACCCTCTCCCCATATCCCGACAGTAAGAAAAGAACTCACCTCAGTACGTGTTTCCAAACAGTTCACATTCCTGCCACTGCAGGCGTTACCGTACGTATAGGTAAGTACTCTTCAGAATGAACGCCGTAAATCGTAGGCAACTTCTCTTGCATACAGGTAATACGCCTTTGCGAAAGTGTAGGAAGATTGAATTGTCTAGGCTCATCGGCTAGCCACATGACGGTATACAGCGAGCCATGACACATTTTGAACTGAACACCCAGTAGAGCTGCTTATGATTAGGTTTTCTCCGGAGCAGTTTTTTGCGCGCTTTCATTCGGAGACCTCCGGTTACCTCCGATTGATGCCGCGCAGCTTGTATATGTGCTGTGGCGCAGACATACACTTTCCGCTGAGTATTCCTTTAATCGGATCAGGTAGTGATTCGAGTCCGCTGACGTCCGCGTATCTTTTAAAATAAGTTGTAATTTGTTGTTGTTTATTCTCCCTTTTATGTTGATCTCTCCCTCTTTCTTCAACTCTTTTTTTTTCTTCTTTTGCTTGAAGTGCTACGTTAGCTGACAGATTTTTTTTTCTATTTTTGAAATTCATAGTATACGTGGGAAGGCGTATTAGTTTTATGTCATTGATCAAATTAATAACATTACATCTCACTGCAAAACTAACGCAGAAGTAAAGCTTTTCAGTAGCTAACGTAAACATTTATACTGTAGTTCACCTGGAAACAGTTTTTGTCAATTATTATTTTAATCGGTTTAGTTTAACGTAAAATATGTTAAGGGACTTTCAGAATGGAACAAAAGAAACGTATGCTCTCAATGGATTAAAGTTTACCGTCCAAAATAATTTGTTCAGATTCTTCACCGGACAGGATTGTGATCATTGCATTAAAGGGTGTCAGTATTTGAACTGCCTCTTCTAAAACGCTCCACTCTTTCCCTGTAATAAAAATATAGCCTAAGCGGATGTCAACTTAAGGACAATTGTAATTATATTATTACCACACGTTTCTTTAGTTTCATTCAGAAACTCAATATTTTAATCTAAACAGTAAAATATAACTCAAGTTGTTTTTTAAATATTTCGTATGTTTTTTATTGCCTCGAATGTTACGTTTTAGAGAAATGTCAAGACTTTTTTTCTATACTGTGGGCCTTTCGGAACAATAGAACTTAAACAATTTAAAAAGAAATCGTATCAAATGTTTTGTGTAATTGTTTTTGTCGGCGCTTTCGTTAAGTTCGCGATTGTGCGATCGCTTCCACCACCCTTAGAGTAAATTCGCCCACAAAATTTACAGCGTACGACTTTATTATTACCTTAAACTAAATTAAAGAATATCCATGCGACGGATATCCGATTTGGTGCCATTTTATTCCCCTCACAACTACCGTCAGTCTGTACGCGCCGGTCGTCCTTGAGCTAACTGTCGCTTCGCTCCGAACCCCCGCATCCCTCCGTATGTCACCTGTTCCACCTACGATAGTACCGGAGATCACCGGTGGAGAGCTTTATTCGTAATCTCCGATTCCTCCGCGGTAGTAGTCACTCCGATGAGCAGCACTAATCTTCAGCACTCATCCAGACAAATTTTTTACTTTCACTTTCATACACATGAGCGTCGTATCTTTCGACGAGTTATTGGAATCTCTAAACTGCAGGCCTGCACAAGGTTTACGCTCTCCGAGTCGGCTCACAGCTCGCGAGCAGAATGCAGATATTGGCTGCGCTCTGTATAAGGGTGGACTGGAAGAAGGGGTGATCTCGTACAAAATGTACACAAACGTACTAGTGCGAGTGTTCATGAAATGAATTCCCGTTCAGTGTTTACAAAACTATCTTGGACTATTATTAAGTAATAGAGAAATATTTATTTTATAGAAATAATAGAAATTCTATAGCCTAGCTATTTAAATATACAATATCATTTTGTTATATTTTTATTTATCAGTACATCAAAACGGGGATTTATGCTGTTAGCAGCTGAAAGGAACAGTACTGATCGTAATGAAACATCAGTTACAGATGTTCGGTGCCCGCCTTTATTAAAGTTGATTATGGAAAACAGTTGCTCACAAATATAAATGTTGAATCAAACATGGCATTCATTTTCACAGCCAGCCTGTGTAGTCGTGGATATTACTGCTCAGGTTTAGTCTTGTAAAACTCAACCAGGCTAGTAGTATTATTCAAATGGTCTTCAGCCCTTAGGTCACATTGAAGATCAATAAGTTAAAGCTGTAAATCGTATGACACTGTTTCAACTGGTGTTGAAGGAATGTATTATGATAACTTCAAATTTATTTAAGATGAAGATAAGGTCTTGGAACCTAGAATTAGATTCGTTTTGAATTTCAATTAATATTTACACATAATCGTTTAACATGGATTCATCACGAGCAGTTTCTATCGTTGGAAATTGAGCCATATTACCTTCCCGAAAGTGACTTACGCAAAGTGTAAGTTTATGACTGAAATCCCGTAATTCATTCAACATATCAACAATGAGCTGGCCTTTTCCCTGAAGACAGATTAATAAATTCTAACGTGTCCCACCTCACATAATAATGCAAATTTCAACTGCTGAACCTTTTTACTGCGATCATATCATATCATCCCATTAAAAATTGCATTTCACTTTTCTGCAACTAGAGAAAAAAAAATTGAGGAATTCGAGCCATAGTCCCTTCCCTATAAAAAAAGAAAACATTGGATGGCTCCATATCCTGTTTTCAGAATACGGTAGTTACAATACTGATGACTAAAAAGCAGCGGTGACCAAAACTCGAGCTGCAGTGATTACATGCGACAGACAGCCTATGAAGTGAGGAGACGGAGGAAAGGTACTTGGCATGAAAACTACAACCAGTGGTGGTTCCAGTACTAACATCTTGATTAATCCCGCGGATAAAAATCTCAAGCTTTGCTGCATCAGTAATGTCACTGCTGTCATCAAGAGCAGTGAATAATATACGATTTTCCTTGCTTCTTTTTTTAACCTTCCTCTTGAATATAATCAGGAATTTTCTAAATTCTTCTCTCGATACTTGGTCGAGAAATCCGTAGTTTTTTCAAAATGAAAAACTTCTTATGGACAAGTTTATTTAAGCTATTTTAATCATTACTCTTTTGAGAAATTCTGTTCTATTAAGAGGCTTTAGAGCACGAGATATTTCAAACCCCATTAGGTGGCTGATTTCCTTATATTTTTCTCATCTTTCTCTTCCTGGCTATGATTTAACACATGTCAATTCCTGGCGTTTAACAGTTCGTTGGCACGTAATATTGAATCAGTTTTTTTGCAATATTATTATTAAATGAATAACTAATAAATAGTTACCCTCATCTAAGAATTAAGAAGGTTAAAATTGAGATAAAACCTAACAATTTTATCCTTCCATGGACAAGCTCTAAAAATATCGATATTCATGCACGTACAGGAGAATTATAGAAACACATACTTAGTGGTCAGTAATAATAATAATAATAATAATAATAATAATAATAATAATAATACATTATTCAGCGTGGCAATTAATGTTTCTATATACTCCTAATTGAACCGTTGACCAAAGTAAACATAGTACATTTTGTCCGACAGAACAACAAAAAAAGTTCTCCTCCTCATTCTTTACGAAACCACCTCTTACTGCTTATAGAGACAGAGTTTGTAGAGCGACATGATACCGCCACTGCTTGCCTTCAGTAAGTGAATGAAACACACAGCAATGTACAGGAAACTCCTCGCACCGGTTTGAATGTCTGTGATTACACGATGTAATCACGACACCCGATTTGGTCACCACTGCTAAAGAGGCAATATTCACCTTCGACTGAGATACCATTTTTTTTTTTTGTTCGTGCACCTCGTTCTCAAAGTTCTTGTTTAGGTTCATTAACATTCCGCATACTGGAGATATACTCATCCACCTCTTCAGGGAAATCGCCCAGTATTATTGAATTTCACGCTATTATTTATTGTAAATTAAATTAAATTATGAAGTAAGAAAATAGTGAATTATATTAAATTGGCCTATACAAAATAATTATAAATATGATTTTAACACGCACAGAAAAACCAAGAAGCGGGAAAATGTAGAGTAATCAACTGTACCATATGACATAATATAGCCCTACAACATGTTGTGTCGCATGGAACGCTCCTGCCATCTAACGGTAAAATATCGCATAAGAATGTTAAACGTTATGTTTTATTTAATGACGATCGCAACTGCAGAGGTTATATCAGCGTCGCCAGATGTGCCGGAATTTTGTCCCGCAGGAGTTCTTTTACATGACAGTAAATCTACTGACATGAGCCTGTCACATTTAAGCACACTTAAATGCCATCGACCTGGCCCGGGATCGAACCCGCAAACTTGTGTATAGAAGGCCAGCGCTATGCCAACTCCCCAACCAGGTCGACTCGTATAAGATATCCTTATTATTAGAGACAAGCATTTCATGCGCTATAAAATCCCGAAATATGCATGCCTTCATGCACTATCGAACTATGAAAAATTGCACGATCAAGCGAAAAATACACTAAAATATGCACTTTAATTTTTGTTCCAGATTTCTTATTTCACTTCACTTCACTTTTCTTTCTTCTAATAACATTTCTAAATTGGTTTCTGTGAGATTCCTGCGCTTGTCAGTCATGTTTCTGTAGGCAGAGAATGACCTCTCTATATCGCAAGAAGTTATGGGTGTACACATGAATGAACCTTTTTCTGTTATTTAGTCTTTTATTTATTTTCCTTCTTCACTCCTGATTCCTGAAGCTAAAATAAGGGACATAAAAATCGAGAAACTGAGTTGTCCACTCAAAACCATTAAAATATGCATTTAAACTGAATATAATGTACCATTATTTGCATGTTAAACTAAAAATTGTTTAAATATACATTATACATGTTTTTATCCCCAAAAATGGCCTAAACATGCAAATACGTACGGAAAATGTACACACTCAGAGTGCTGCATTGGAGTTAAATCGCTCGCTTGAACTCGGTCGAATGTCGCACGCTCGAAAGAGATAAGATCGGTCGTGATACGCTCGTAATAAATAGAAGCACAGTACAAGGTCATCTCACTGACATATCTTATCTGGTATGGAAGGCGACAGATAAGATACAGATATGTTTTGCTCACACGGTAAAAATAAGGCTTTATTTTCTGTGTTTATGACAAACGTCTAATGGAACGTACCAAAACAGTAACATGAAGTTATAAATAAAATAGTATGAAAAACATCGATATAGGCCTACAGTTATTATTCCTAATTAATAATTGTTCAATATTTGATTTACCACATATATAATATGATAGGTCCATACATAGTTTTCCGCCTATGTATATACTGCGACAATGTAGAAATGTTTTACAAAATATTACTGTTATAGCAGTAAATTAATAACAATATTAGTACAGAGATAACGTCACAGAAAATATAATAAAACGAATAATCATGCTGCACAACTGTTACAGACGCAGATTGATACACTAATTATTATTATTATTATTATTATTATTATTATTATTATTATTATTATTATTATTATTATTATATTACTACTACTACTACTACTACTACTACTACTACTACTACTACTGCTACTGCTACTGCTACTGCTACAAAACTTGATACATTTCTTGCATTATCGTGATTGTGTTCTCCGTTTATAATAATTACATTTACATCCAATAACATCTATCAGATATGGCAAAAACAAAATCACTCCTTTGTGTGTGGGGGGAGGAACATTTATCTACATCATTTATATTACATTTTAAAGCAAGTTTTATAGTTGTACTATGGAGAGGTTAGTTAAACACTGCAAAGTTTTGAAATGATAAACATCTATGATGTTACTAAACAGTTCATCACAGTAACAAGAACGAATGTCTAACGCTCGGCTCATACCGTTCAAGGATTTATTGCTCGCGACAATTTTACCCATCATGCATGTGCGCTACCTATCGGATTATGCTATGAACTACTTGGCGCTCGGGCGAAAACGTCCGATGCAGACCTCTGGTACACATATTTCGAACCGGAAAGTAATGAAATGGATAAGTACTAAGTTTGACCTATGTCCTATGTTCCTATAAAAATATGCATTTGCTTGGAATTCTCATGTCTACTTATTATCTATACTAATAATGAATCTGTAGCCGAAATTTTTCTGGTAATTTTCGATTTTCCAAAAATAATTGGTCCTAACATATATAATTCACCGCCCTGAAACCGAAAATAGCTTTTTTGAAATTTTAGTTTGTATGTCTGTCTGTCTGGATGTTTGTTACCTTTTTCACGTGATAATGGCTGAACCGGCTTATATGAAAATTGGAATATAAATTAAGTTCGTTGTAACTTAGAATTTAGGCTATATGGCATTCAAAATATTTTATTAAAAAGGGGGATTATAAGGGGGCTTGAATTAAATAAATCGAAATATCTCCCTTATTATTAATTTTCATGAAAATATTACATGAATAAAGTTTGTTTAAAAATAATATCCGATAAGTTTTATTCCATGCAAAATTTTGATAGGACTGATATTTAATGAGATAAACGAGTTTAAAATTAAATAACAACGCCATCTAAGGCAGTGTAATGAAATAAAAAGCAAATGACTTCGTCTATAAGAGGCCTTGGACAACAACAATCGAAAGCTATGAAACATAGCCTACAGAGAATGTTTCTGTGTTTGTATGACGTAATATCGGAAGCTAAATTAACAGATTTGTATAGTTAATTATTAATTCACCATTGGAAAGTGTAGTTTCTCTACATGGACCTAATGCTATAATGTTATTACAGTAACTTCTGAGTGAATAGAGGACAGATAAGATTAAAATAGCTTCTTATGCACAGGAAACTTGATATGCCATTCTGTATATTCGTTTCCTGTATTTCTTAATATAATATTTATGTACACATTCATTCTAATCTCAGAGAATTAAAGAACAACGCGAGTGTATTGATTTAGTATGCAGTAATATTACGTTAGCTTAGCATTCCATTATTTTATAATCCAAATTTTAACTATGCTCAATTGAATCGTGTTAAAATACATAAAATACATATGCATTAAATGCAATGCAAAAAATTGGGTAATGAGCCAAGCAGAATGTGCGCCTCTTACTGAATACGTAGAAAACAAGAGTTAAAATTAAGTTATTACCATAATTCAATGGAAACATATAGCAAGTAAAATAAAGTATACACATTAAATCTAAATGATGTCAATGTTCATTAAACTATTGTTGCATGTAATAAAATTAAGAAACATGTTAAAGAAATTGTCATTGCACCAAATGAGTGGTCTCTGGACTAAAATGGTCGCATTTTAATTATTTGAATACAATTTAAATTAAGTAACATATTAAAACGATTTATCCTTCTATCAAACACGAATGTTCCCTGGATCAAACGTCCTATTTTAATTATGTAATTACTTTATGCTTATTTCTAACTGGTGCAGCGGAGCGCACGGGTACGGCTAGTAGAGAAACAAGGCAAAAAAAGACCAGTCCGACACTGGTGGCGATTTCAAGCTGGCGTGACGGTGTACGTTCAATTACAACGTGCCGCCCTGACCCACCGGCCGGCTAGCCTGCTGCCTGCGAAATTTCAATTTTGGGCTGGAATGAGTGTTTTATAACGAACCTCTGCACCCTCCAAGAAAGAAGGGGAAAAGGGATCCATAAAAAACAATATTTCAGTCGTGTTGTTGGTCGTCTTGATTTATTACGATCCTTCTCAAACGCCCACCGCTGCGATGATGACTGCTTGTAACCGCTCAGGCATCACCACCGCAGGTTCTGTCCAAGATCGACGGCGGGGCTCGGCGGGGAGGTTCCTTGATACTGCAGAAATAAATTTTGGGAGACATTCATGGAACTCTGCATTCTGATGCCAAGGAAATGGTCTCTCACATTTCGTTTGTTTATATATAACCCTTCTTCTTCTTCTACATTCCAACCAGTTCGTACGCAAGAGAGAGTTACCGGGTTTGAACCCTCTCTTGAATTAAAAAGAAAAATACCTATTTAGATTTGAACACTCTTTTTAGCCATAATCGTTTTCCCTTCTCTAATTTTTCAATGTCAGAGTAACAAAATATACATCGACATAAGCAGAACTATTTGCCATCTTGCAAGTAGTGAAATGGTGCATTACCAACGGGATTGACTCATGTATTCATAGCGACTCTCAGTCTGCCTTAGGGTACGTACACGTTGGAGTGACGATAAACGATAAAAGAAGCAGCGATGCTGTATCAAGGAGAATTGAAGCATGCATTGTCATTGAGGTGTGCATATTGGAGTAACGATAAAAGCGAAGATGCACGATAAAAGCGACGAAAAATCAAAGTTCCATTTTCTTCGCTCTTGTCGTTCATATGATCTCTGATTAAGATAGTATTAATATGTATAAATACCGGTAGTTATCAATATATCCGAATATTAATCGATTTATTATTATTTCGGCTTATTAAATTAATTATTGTAGATATTGACAAATTGATCAGTTGTGTATTTATTCATCCTATGTTATGTGATCACAACAACCCATCACAACACAACGAATTTAAACTATCTTTGGGATGAGAAACGGGTTTAATTTTGTACGTATTTAAGTTATATTAACCTTGAACTTGGCAGCTGATACTTTCTATATATCGTCTCTCATTAAGTGGATGCATAGAATATCTTCTACTGATAAATCAAAATGTTCGCTCCGCGTTCTCGTTGCTCCGATATGAACACTTGATTCTTTGATATTACCAAAGCGTCGCTAAGTCATTTCTTTTATCGTTTATCGTTGCTCCAACGTGTACGTACCCTTAGGGTAGGTACCCTAACAAACCATTGACGATAAATACAACTTGCATTCCATAGCCGTCGAAATTAGATCCCTACTACTTAAATTTGAAGGTCGTATTTGCTTAATGTGGGTGCGCGGCCACACAGGTACTGAAGGAAACGAAAGAGCGGTTACATCAGCGAAGCAAGCAGCCTCAACCAACTCAGAATATAAATATTCCACCTGTCCTATTTCATACATTAAGCAGAGGATCAAGCACACAACTACACTCAAGTGGAATACATACTGGAACTCTAGTGTTAAAAGCTCTGTGACCAAGAAATTATTCTTTCCAATGTACAAGACAGACTTTGTTGCAGTCAGTTCTGAACCGATTTCTTTTTCACTCAATTTATGACCGGCCATGTAAAATTCGGTTCCTAATTTGAAAGATTTAGGATCAAAAGTGCAGAAGAATTTCTATGCATATGCAAAGACAATCAGACTGTTGAACATTTTATTTTTCACTGTCCAGTGTTCGAAAGAAAAAGACACTTTTTAAGATATCATATCTCGGACTGCAATTTTTCGTTAACAGCTTCCAGTGTTCAAAATTTAAAATTTAGCGATAAATATAGACTAATAATACACAGTGAAAATTGTTTAGATCCCAAAAGTTGTAAATGTCCACCTTTGAAAGAAGCCACGTATGTCAAATATCTGGGTGTCATTATTGATCAGAATTTAAAATGGCCTCATCACATTACTTATCTTTGTAAGAGGCTTCGTAAAACAATTTATAAATTCGTTTATCTTTGATGCTACTTACCTATTAGAGTTCTACGAAATGTTTATTTGGCAATTATTCAGTCTATCATTCAATATGGTATAATTGTTTGGGGTGGAAGTACAACAATTAATCTTAGTCCGTTAAATTTACTACAAAAACGAATAATCAAAATTTGTTTGGAGAAACGTTTCGATTATCCAACTAAATTAATTTATTCTGAATTTAATGTATTTAATATTGAACAAATTTATAAGTATACGCTGTTAAAATTTTATCATAAAAATCGTAATAAGTTTGTATTACAGATACACAATTATGACACAAGACGAAATATTAATTCAACATTAGTAGAACCTAAATGTCTCACATCTGCTGGTCTAAAGCATAGCATAAATTTTGGCCCTCGGTTGTACAATGCTTTAACTAAATTACACCCAGAACTTCTAACATGTAACCCACTAACATATAACAAGAAAATTAGAAACGTGTTAATATCTTCAATTTGATTAAATAAATTTATAGCCTATGTGTATGAATTAATCAACCTATATTATATTCGTATTTTATAATTTTGAAATATATATTAGTCCTACTTTTCACGTGCGATATTATTCTTCTCTAGTGTTAATATTATATTATATAATTCCATTGCCGCTGTAATTATATTTTAGTTCCTATTTTATTTTACTTATTTATTTTTATTATTATTATTTTTTATTTTAATATTATATCTGAACTGCGACCGAGCACGAGCGCTGCTCATTCGGTCTCAAATTTTGTTAATACTACTGTATCTTCTTTTTATATTGCTTGTATTATTTTATTTGTATTTCTCTTTGTTTGTTTTGTAATTATACTTCTTTATTCTGTATATTTGAATTTAAATAAATAAATAAATAAATAAATAAATAAATAAATAAATAAATAAATAAATAAATAAATAAATAAATAAATAAATAAATAAATAAATTTAAATTACCGCACACCCCTTTACCATTTACTTAGGAAAAAATGTTGTTATAAACAATTCACAGAGTTTATACACCACATCCACGCAAGACTGTAGCTATTAAGTGTATGTAAATTAATGATGACATAAAATCCTAATGCACTATCTAAAACAAGTTGTCTCTCTTTGGGACATAACAATAGTGATAACAACAATCACTATGTTTGTATTATGGATTTTACTATTCAGTATTTGATGACAGGTATATACTGTAGTTTGTAACCGTAAGTAATTTTATTTTTATTTCTTTACTATCGCAAACCACGTATATATTAAGTGTTTAATTTGTAACTAAGTCAATTTTATGCATTATCTCTTTACTATTGCTTAATAGTACATTACGCAACGAACCTATAATGGTAGTAATTTAAGACGCAAGCATGTTTGTTTATGAAACGAGCGCAAGCGAGTTTCATAATTTTCATACGAGCGTCTTAATTACCATTATAGGCAAGTTTCATACGACTTTTTATGCTCGACCACATTTCTAACTTGAAATTATTCGAAATTAGGTCATGTTATGGTTATGTGCGAACTGACCTGAATTGTGAGATGTGCGCAGACACGATATTGATTTTTTTCCGAGGCCGAATGTCATTGACCTTGATAGAGAATAAGATGAACATTAATCTTAATATAACATGAAAATTGATTTAGAATTTAAAAACGAGATGACAAATTGAATTTATTTGAATATTATTTACAATTAACGCTAATTATTATACTAACAGAACATAACCTTCTGCGACAGTATTGGATTTCCAGCCTCCGTGACTTTTCGCTAATTGTCTTTCGATTACATATCCGACAATAATCGATACTTGCGGTTTTATAACGGTACAAAGGTAACTTGTCATTGGCTGAACACCTGAACTTTAATGAATAGGTGTACTTTAATTAGGTGCATTAAAGGGCTACTCCCAGGTGTATAATTACTACATTTCGGCATGGTCAAGTATAAAATTATTTATAAAATCGCAAATTTATATCATATTCTTGCAATCTCTCTACACCTTCGATTATAATTTCTAATTTTATTTAATTTTGTTTTAACTGAGTTTAATTATTGCATAATGTATTTAGTATTGTTTGCTGTCTATTAATTAGTGTATTTATATTGTAACTATGACTCATGCCTACTACTACTTCTTTAAAATCGTGTATTATGTCTACATAATGTATTTCACATGTAACAAATTACAAACCCTAATATACCAAAGGGTAAAATATGGTTTCAATATTTGGATAACAATAATAATAATAATAACAATAATAATAATAACAATAATAATAATAATAATAATACATCGACATAAGGCATGCTCCTATCCCGCCTTCAATTTAATCCCTGTACTACATGCTGCAGTACGTTCGAATTATGAACAATGTTTATCTTTATTATAGAAACCTACCGTCTAGTACCGACCTTATAATAAAATGAAGTCGGCTTAATACGAAATTTAACTTGCTGTTAAACATATTGAAAAGGTTGTTTTGACAGTTGTTTATGCTAATGTTAAATATTGTGCATTGTCGATTTTAAACATAAATAAATAAATAAATAAATAAATATATATATATATATATATATATATATATATATATATATATATATATATATATGTACAGTACTAGAAACAAAATATGAGCCGACTCCTTGTATGTAGGCAAGAAAATTTAAACATGTGTTCCCATATTGCCTAACTACAAACACTGTACATGCGGGCAGTGTTCTACAGGAACATCATTTTATTTTTACTTCAATTTTTATTGTACCTGAGTTTTTTAATGTACTTCACTCCCACCCCTTCTACTAATGAAGTTCAACCGACCTCCACACAGATCCAAGACCGGATATACAGTTGTAGTAGCCTTATGGTCACAGTAAACAGTAAGTTCCAAAAATATTTTCGCGTTTTCCAGTAACGAAAGAGTTTTCAATATTGAATCATTTTCGGACAGGTACTGTCGTCCATTTGCCTACGTCGCATCCCGGTTTCCCCCACCAGCATTTATTCGCCAGCTAGTAGCTGGGCTGTCTTAGCTCTTTTCTGAAAACATTAATTTCTGTTAGGAATTGGACGCCTGCGAAATATTATACAACTATTTAAAATAATTTAAATGAAAGAGCCTAGTTAAGTAATTAACAGTCACGTGATTTCCCCCCATTTCTACGACCCTACGACAAAACCCCTTGGACGGATAGTAGATAGCATATGAGTAATTTTATCTTTTCGGATCGGGCAGAAGTGAAGATTGAATTTACAGTACGTAAGGTAATCTTTTATAGAGTAGGTACAGAATTATTTCAACATGAGTTACTAGTACGAAGCACGAAACTGGTACTTGAAATTAGGTACAATAGTCTATAGTGCGATAATATGCACAAAATTACTGAAGACTGTATCGAAATAAACGTCCACGATTTAAAAAAAAGTGTTTAAATATCCATATTATGATTATTTTTCAATTTAACTTCATTCTCTATATTGTACGCTAATGTGCTGTAGGCAGTATAATATACACTGCATAATGAATACGTCCACATGGACAGCTCACTTCGTGAGTAAAAACACTTATTGTTAATACAGTACTGTATTTTGATTAAACAAAAACCTAATGAAAATGATCAAACTCAAAAGCGCAATATTACCTAGTTTACGTAAATGGCTGAACTACTTTTCTTCCCTCCTATACCTAGTAAAGTGATTTGTTTGTATATTACGTCAGTATCATCGAAATCCGTTCGTGGAAGAGGGTAGCAAACGGCGTTGATCCAGAGGTATAGGCAAGTTAATATGAAAAATTTTAGTAAAAATAAAATTATGTCCCTGTATCTGAAACTTCGACAAAATTGTTACCGATACATGACATGTTAAATAAATTGATTCTGCATCTTTTTGCATATTTGTGGTTTGATTTTTCATATATCAGACTTTTTGTGCATATAAATCCTAGCCATGATGATGATGATAACAATAATAATAGTATTAATAATAATAATAATAATAATAATAATAATAATAATAATAATAACAATAACAACTATTCATTAAAATGAGCGAGGTTTAAAGGAATTCTGGAAACTAAACAAACAAGTATAACTTTGTTATATTCCATCCTAGTTGATAGTAGTGATTTATTAAATTATTTCGCTATTCTTTTAAGCACATCTTATTTCAGCACCCCCAGATAAAGGATATATGTACGTGAACGACCACAAATATTATCAGAAAATGCAGGTTCTAAATTTCTAACATTTTATAAGGAAATGAACTCACAATTGAACAATAATTACAAGGTACCACAACAAGACTTACTAGAAATTAAATACCTGATAAAAGTATAAAAGAAGGTTACTAATAATATTTTTTTAGAATTCACTTTTTACTTTAAATTACATTTTCCAAAATTGGACAATTTTCACACGTATTACTTCATAACTCCACAACCATTAGAGATAGAATTCTGAAATTTTGTACACTGATTTAACATGCACTTATGCGAAAGGTAGACTACAATAATGCCCAAATAGGTCACAACACATTATGTAAATTTTAATATATTTTATATAGGAAAAATTAAAAATTAATTATATTAGAATGAACAACTCTACATGTCTGAGAGTAGTCTACTTTTCAGAAAATAGTGTTTATTATATGCAGGAAAATTATTAAAGTCGTCAGAGAGACGTAACAATGTTACGGTTACCAAAAATTTAACTGCAGATCTTTTTTTGTTTTTTTAATACTTTGATAAAACTGGTCTGAAAAATATTATTAGTAGTATTTTATGCTTTTATCAGATATTTAAGTTTCAGTAAGTCTTGTTGTGGTACCTTGTAATTATTGTCCAATTGTGAGTTCATTTTCTTTTAAAATTTTAGAAATTTAAAGCCTGTATTTTCTGATAAAATTTGTGGTTGTTCACGTACATATGAGCTATTCCATCTCAAATCGACGGAAATATAGAGAAAATTGACTTTACAATTTCTAAATACAATGAAACTTTTTTTTTTGTACGAGGAGAACTGTGATACAATGCTTTGTGCAAAGTTTGAGGCATCAGAACTTCATAGTGTTTAAATTAAAAATAATTAAGTTTATCGTATTTTCATAAAATTTGCCACTTTAAACTGTTGTAGCTCCGAAACCCTTTCACCCAATGATCAAAATCATGGTTTACTTTGATGATGAGAAATTAAAGTTTATATTGACATATAAACAGATTTTCTTACTTTTTATGGAAATGGAGAAATTTAGATTTTTCCTCATTACGGCGGCTTTGCCACCGAAATGATATTTTAAAAATATATAGTTAGATTCCGCATTGAAAGTACAAATAAACACATATTTTTACTGATGGTATGTTGATAAGAAAGTATTGAAAATATCATATAACGAAAATAAATAGTATGCGCATGAACTAACCAGCTGACTGTGAGACGGGAGCATAGCCGAGACAAGCAAGGCCAGGAGACAAACACGTGATGTGTCGTCTAGCATTCATGGCTGTGCTAGCTTTATCACAGGTTTTCATAAATACAGGAGTAAAATGGCGCCCAACGCTCGCTTATCTTCAGCTCTCGGCCAGTGCGTGTGAAAATAATCTATTTAATAACCTCAAAACTTATTACCGTACCAATAAGCAAACAATGCCGACTCCCTCTTAATAATGCAAGGTTGTTTTCTCAATAATTTTTACATTTTTACAAATTGCCGAAAAGCCTAAAAGCAAGTAAAATCAGATTATCTGTCTCTCTGTGTACAATAAAAATAAGGATTACTTCTTAACATAACCTACCAAATGTCGGCTTCAAAATGAGCTCTCGTTCAATGTTCTGCAGTAAATGGTTCCAGAGTTCTGAGCGCTGAAATAGGCTTGTTTTTATAAAATACGCTAAATTTGTCGCTCAATAATACGAAAACCGTTTGACTTTCGATAGTATATTTTTGAAAATGCAGTCCCCTCAGCACCTTGTACAGGGACATCATTTTATTTTTACTTCAATTTTTATTGTACCTGCGTTTCTAAATGTACTTGACTCCCACCCCTTTCACTAATGTCCTTGCTAACGTCAATCACACAAACTTACGACCGCTGTTGCTAGCAGTGAAATAAACAGTACAGATTACAGTGTGTTTCAGAAATATGTTGCATTTTCTATAGGAGAAAGAGCTTATATTATTGAAGTTTATTTTCACACAGGTACGGTGTGTAGCATGACTGAATTTATCTGTGTGGACTGAGCACAACTGAAGATTAGAGTACGGTACCCTATAATATGGCACGGTACTTAACAGTATTATTTAAACAAGAGTTTTGTTTTACTGTTTGTAAGGGAGGTGGGATATGATGATAGAGACTGGATTAATCTTGCACAGGATAGGGACCGATGGCGGGCTTATGTGAGGGCGGCAATGAACCTTCGGATTCCTTAAAAGCCATTTGTAAGTTAATAAGTAAGGTATGAAGGGCGATGATGGAAACCGGAATTACAATATAACCGAATGTGAACAACAGTTTTTTTCACAATTTCCTGATTAACTTATATCATTACGGAATATTTTCGTATAAATGTCATTAATCTGATAGATAAATTTAGAGCAACAGAGTGTACAGAAAGGAAGTTGACAGAAGATGCTGTAGAAGATGCTAGAGAAAGGATGCAGCGAGGTCCTAATAAGTCGGTCTAGAAGTCAGCTGTAGAAATTGGGGTTTCTTACGGAAATGCTCACAAAATTCTCAGGAATAAATTAGATTAGTAATATGCTGAATAAAGTAGACATTACATAATGAATATAACCGCCTGAAGAGTTGAGTTTGTGAAAAAAAAATTGTTACTATTCTACTGTTTTTTGATAAAATACTGTAAAAGTAATGATCAAACTGAAAATCGTAATACTGTATTTCCCTGTAACATAACAGAATACACTACTTTTCTCTCCTCCTAGCTAGTAAAATGATTTGTTTATATATTGCACTAGCAACTCCAAACTCCTGTAATGGAAGAGGGGTAAGAGTGTTTCCGAGTATAGCCAGGTTAATGTTAAAAATGTTGGTAAAATAAAGTGATGTCCCTGTATAAGTAGGGAAAAAATTAGAGTATAAAAATGCGAGGTTTTTTTACAGATCGATTTCATATGGAATAGCTCATATACCCTTAAAATTCTTGCCGTGTCACAGGGATCACGTACTACACAGATACCAGACAGCTTCTGAGTTTATATATTGTCACTCAATAGCCGATTAGAAACACAGACAAAGCTCACGGAAAGAAGCAGAACGATTATACGTTAACCAGAAGCAGTCAAAAGTGAGCGGGTCTAACTAGGAGGCGCTGTGGTAATTTCTCTGCACACCGTTGGGGCCACCTGCGTGCTTATTGGTTCGCAGACAGAGAAAAAAATCTCAAGCAGCCCATCTCAGCTTTCAGGGGCACAACGCACTATTGTTCCACGAGGCGCACACGGGACTGGAGGGAATTCGAGAGGCAACGCATAAACCCCTGCCGCCACGCCGCGCCGTGCGGTGAGGGCGGACGTTGCATGTACTTAATTGTCTCCTTTCAAAACTCGAGCTGCATAGTCCGTAGACGGCTGACAACGAGCGCGGGGCTCAGCGTGGGCTTCAAAGAGACATTGCGGAAAAATTTCGAAAGTTTCCTCTCTTTCCTGAGCCAATTTAATCACAGAGTTTGCTTTGGTTTTTTCTCTTCGAATCATGGTTCAAAAATTTTCTACTTCATTTTCGAAATATAATAATAATAATAATAATAATAATAATAATAATAATAATAATAATAATAATAATAATAAAGATTAACTGCGTACGTAGATGAAATTATTGGGGATCATCAGTGCGGTTTTCGGCGTAATAGATCGACTATTGATCAGATTTTTTTAATTCGACAGATAATGGAGAAAAAATGGGAGTATAAGGGTACAGTACATCAGTTATTCATAGATTTCAAAAAGGCATATGACTCGGTTAAGAGGGAAGTATTATATGATATTCTTATTGAATTTGGTATTCCCAAGAAACTAGTTCGATTAATTAAAATGTGTCTCAGTGAAACATACAGCAGAGTCCGTGTAGGTCAGTTTCTATCTGATGCTTTTCCAATTCACTGCGGGCTAAAGCAGGGGGATGCACTATCACTTTACTTTTTAACTTTGCGCTAGAATATGCCATTAGGAAATTTCAAGATAACAGGCAGGGTTTGCAATTGAACGGGTTACATCAGCTGCTTGTCTATGCGGATGACGTGAATATGTTAGGAGAAAATACACAAACGATTAGGGAAAACACGGAAATTTTACTTGAAGCAAGTAGAGCGATCGGTTTGGAAGTAAATCCCGAAAAGACAAAGTATATGATTATGTCTCGTGACCAGAATATTGTACGAAATGGAAATATAAAAATTGGAGATTTATCCTTCGAAGAGGTGGAAAAATTCAAATATCTTGGAGCAACAGTAACAAATATAAATGACACTCGGGAGGAAATTAAAAACAGAATAAAAATGGGAACTGCGTGTTATTATTCGGTTGAGAAGCTCTTATCATCCAGTCTGCTGTCGAAAAATCTGAAAGTTAGAATTTATAAAACAGTTATATTACCGGTTCTTCTGTATGGTTGTGAAACTTGGACTCTCACTCTGAGAGAGGAACATAGGTTCAGGGTGTTTGAGAATAAGGTGCTAAGGAAAATATTTGGGGCTAAGCGGGATGAAGTTACAGGAGAATGGAGAAAGTTACACAACACAGAACTGCACGCATTTTATTCTTCACCTGACATAATTAGGAACATTAAATCCAGACGTTTGAGATGGGCAGGGCATGTAGCACGTACGGGCGAATCCAGAAATGCATATAGAGTGTTAGTTGGGAGACCGGAGGGAAAAAGACCTTTAGGGAGGCCGAGACGTAGATGGGAGGATAATATTAAAATGGATTTGAGGGAGGTGGGGTATGATGATAGAGACTGGATTAATCTTGCACAGGATAGGGACCGCTGGCGGGCTTATGTGAGGGCGGCAATGAACCTTCGGGTTCCTTAAAAGCCATTTGTAAGTAAGTAACTACAGTCAGTGTATTGTTATTAGTATCTCTTTGTTGTTACCTATTGTTTTAAAAAGAATTTGTTTAATTTGTAATCTTAAGTCATTTTTTCTGCTATTCCTTTACTGTATTGTTTACATTTGTTTTTAAATGTTTTTTATTGCTCCTACCATTATATATTGCCCTTCAAGAATTTCGTTATTCGTTAGTTATAAGTCATTACTTGTGTTATATTTTCAATATTGTAATTGTTCCTGAATCACGTATGTAACTTGTAACTGTAAATCATTGCTTGTAATATCCCTTTATTACTCTTAACTGTTTCATTGTTCATGAATTAAGTATTAATTTGAAAGTGAAAGTAAAACTTGGTTTTATTAATCTAGGTACTATTGATTATCTTTTTAAGATCGTGATTTACTCTGAAACGGTTAGATATTCTTGTATATCCTTTACATTGATTATTCCTCAAATATCTCATTAATCTTTAACAGGAGCCAATCTTTCACTAATGTGCAAGCTTCTACATAATTCATGTAAATTGTAACTGTGACCACTATTTTGTTATCACTTTACTATTGTTTATAAAATATGTATTTTCATGCCAACTATAACTATAATGTACCTCAGGGTGAAATAGGGTTTATTAAATTGGATTAAAAAATAAAATAATAATAATAATAATAATAATAATAATAATAATAATAATAATGTGTTATCGCCATTTTCAAACGCGGTGTACAGCTGTATAATACAGCCATTGGGTCAAGTGAATAAAGTCTAGCAAATGCTTTTACTAGTACATTTTAGGCAAAAGCTAGTAATATTAGTGAATAACATCTAAGATAAAGCTTTTGCTAAATAGAAAGATCTAGCGGTACTAGTAAAAGCTAAATTTTCGAGCATATACTAGAAAAAGTGTGAATAAAACCAAGCATTGTCTTGATTTTATTAGCAATTGCTTAAAAAATTTTAAGTGTGGGTCAACCCAGACTTAAAGGTTTCAGTCTTTTTCTAAACTTTCATTTGAAATGGCGGGATTTATGCAGTTGAGGTCTCCCAAGTTCTACAGGGAACGAGTAAGGACCAGGGAAGAAGACTACTGTGATTTCTACAGGTTTAATGAGGAGAATGTGGAATGGATTGCTAATTATTTTCTTGGTGCGACGAATGAATCCAGAGGTGGTCAAACTTATGAAAATTACATTGTTTTTACAATTATTATTCATTTAAATGCAAGAGATGTTTTCATTCTGTGACCGTTCACAAAACTGTATAAGTTAAGTCATTACTCTCACTATTACTTAGCTTATCGTTTTTCAGTCCCTCTAATATTAACATCTCTTTTTCTTTTTGAATTTTTGTCAGCTGTAATTGTTCCAATAAAAGAAGTCTTTGTAATTCACTCGTCGAATTCTTCGTTTCCTCTGTTTTCGTGAGAAAGAATTTGGACTTTTTTTAGGTGGCGATGGTGGGGAAAATTCTGAAGTAACTTGAGGTGCCTCAGAACAATTACCAGCAGTTAGGACTCCTAAATTAAAAAAAATAGTAATGTAAACTTTCATATTTTTAATGTCTCATACTTGTTTGAATAAGTAAATAAAATTATTTTGACTCATCTGGAATTTTACTGAAGACAGGATTTTGATCTGAAGTCAGTAAATGTAGAAGCTTTTTTTCCCATGGCTTTAGGACTATTTTCTTGTTACCTGTCGCTGTTTTGTCCGTTTTCTTTTTTACCTCTGCTTTCATATTCTGGACTTTCTTCTTTAATTGCTTCTCTGAAGTAGACTTCCCAAGTTCTTGCTGATATTCATTCATGATCTCTCCCCAAGCTTTTTCTTTTTTACCTTTGATCATAGGAATCTGTGATTTATTAAAAATCATAGGATGCTTGCTCAAAATAGTCACAAGCCTTGCTCGGGAATCGCTTCCACAATCATCAGGATACTCACTTTCCGAAGAAGACATTTCTAAAACTACACACCTGAACTACCCAGAGTCGAACTAAATAAATGTTAAAGAAAACATCTGAATTAACCCAACACAGAGTCAAAATAAAGAAAACAGGTGTTAATTAAAGTAATTTCAACAATCGATAATGGTATTGTCGTCAATACATGCCACACTGTAAATACACGTGTCTAGCCAGCAAAAGCTAAGATTTTCCAGCACTTTCTACCTAGCATTAGCAAAAGATTATTCACACAATGTTAAGCTAATGCTAATGCTAGTACTGAATGCTAGATAGCAATTGCTTTTGCTAATACTTAATTCTAACAGCTAAAGCTTACTTTTTATTCACTTGGCCCATTATTCTTTACATAAAAGGGAAATGTCTTGACAAATTATTTTTCGTTCATTTTTTCTTAGTCTAAACTCCCTCACACATTCGTTTCCACTATTTTTGTTAGTTTTTTTGGGTTTACTGGTTCATCATTTTTACTTTCATTATTATCTCTTCCTCTCTTGCGATAAGCACGCATATATTCTGCTTGCTACCTTTTCGCTCACACACGCACACGCACACGCACACACACATATATAGAAAATTAGGATTTATAATCAGAAATACAAAAGAATTAAAAATATAAATACTATTGATACTCTATATAAAACTCTAGTTAGGAGTAAGCAAGAGTATGCGTCTGTAATATGGTCACCTCAGTTCCATTCCCATCAGATGCAAATAGAAAGGATACAGAAAAGATTTTTACATTATTTATATTTTAAAAAACATCACGTGTCGTCTTATGACAAGCAAATTTCATATAATCAGTTACTTTTTAAATTTAATTATAAAACTTTGAAATCTCGACGATTAATAAATAGCCAAATTTTACTCTATAAGTCTGTTACAGTCCTCGTCACCGTTTTTGGCGTGTGAAATAAGTAAGAGAACGTTAAGTGCGAGTGTTTTACATTTGCCGCAGTCAGTCTGAACTGTGTTTGACAAATGGCTGATGTGACATGTATAGGAAGTGGCACCATTCTCAGCTGCACTAGCAACATGCTCAAAAACTGGGCACCATATATCTAGGGCACACGCCAAAAACGCTGGCGCCAGCTATAACGGTATATTGAATAACTGTGATTTTCTTAAATTCCTTCAGTTCAATGTAAAAAAAACAGAATTACGTCATAGACAACCTTTTGTTATTCCCATTCCTAGAACTGTTTTCTTCAAGAACTCTCCATTGTTTGTTATGTGTAATACTTACAGTACAACTCTCTGTCTTTAAACTGTGATTCTCAATTAGATTTCAGTTTAACAGTTGAAAAATTTCATACAATATTAAAAAGAATTGTATTTCCTTACACATTTAAATTATGAAGAAGTGTATTATGTTTTTACTTTAGTTTTGAAATAATTTTGCATCATTATATTGACATTTGGCACTATATTAACTGCAATACTATATTCTAGCATCTATTAGCTTTATGTATTTTCTTTCTTTCGTTTGTGTTGTTTGTTTTGTTTTTTTTTCTTATTATGTATTTTGTGTATATATCTGTATAAGCCACCTGTAATTGGAAGCCTGCTTCTGTTGGTGGTGGATTTAAATAAAAATAACAAATAATGGGTTCATCTATTTTTCAATTTGAGCACACAACTTTTCTTGAATAATAATTGTAATTGTGTAGCTTGTACTTGCAACGCCGATTGTTGTCTTATCAACGTATGACGTCATCATTTCCTTTTATAAACTTTTCATTTGGAAACTGCCATCTATCTGCTGACACAATAGCGAAAAGGTCGTGCGGCACCTATAAGCTATCTTTGTAACTTCATCTTACATGAAAGTGTTACAAATTTCCCAGTTTCTAGATCGAATGTAGATGTTTAAATTTTTTCATATTTCCTTAACGTAGCTAACTAGAAAGTTACAAAAACAAAGAAAATAAATGAATGTTGCATTAAGAAAAAATGGCATATACATGGAGAGAATAGCTGTGTTAGCATCATTTGAGAATGCCTACTCTTTTATATCAAATGCGAGCTGACTTTGTGGACTGAACACACTCTACCTGCAGAATGAGTGCTTTCTATTAACGATTTGGGACTGAAAAACTTTTATTAAAACTTTAATTTCGCAACCTTAGTCTTAGTATGAGCAGCTAGAATTTACATTACCTGTGCCATAAATCTCTAAGAATATACTTAGTTTGAGGGGATATTTCGACATGAGCTCGTTAGAATTCGCGACCAGAAAAGAAAATTTACCTTCCAAAATCCACTAGAACACTATCTCGTAAATATCTGCTTTTATAATCAGGACGAGTACTGGGAAAAGATATAGGCTACTCTATATACAGTCGTTATAGCAGCAAAACTAACAAGTTTCGGCGCGTTACTCTTAGATGGGGACGCTTAGGTGGATGACGTACAGTCAAATACCCGCCATTGGACTAAACAAATAATTGTATTTTATAACTACGATGTCGAAATTTTTGCCATTACTCTAGATCAGCTGTGGCGAGAATGTGACTCGCGAGACATTGTGGCTCGCAGTGATAGCTGTGAATTTCACTTGCTTCTAACCTCCGCCAACCCCCACCCTCTCACTCACTGGAGTCAAACTCCGTTCCATTTGTATTTGTCTCTGACCTGCGAGTGGCATATGTCTCTCTCGAAACCAGGTACGAAAGTTCCAAGTAGGATGGGAGGACGCATTTTTTTCTGTCAATATGATGAGAATATTAAATGTATGATTTGTTCACAAGTATTACGAGGAAAACGGTTGTATAACATAAAACGGGATTATACTACATGTTACTGATGAAACATTAAAAGGTTAAGTGTTATTGTTGTTGTTATCATCATCATCATATCATCATCATCATCATCATCATCATCTCTGTACGTCGACCCTTCTTCAGCAGATGTACGAATAATGCGGTTAGCTCTTCAATTTGAACTCAATGATTTGCTATGTGATGTCAAATGAAAGCTAGATGTAAGGACTTGACAAATGTTGAACTTTCAAATCTTTGCCAAAAAATAAATATCCGAAGCTTCGTTCTTTCGCTTGCTCTGTTGAAGCCATGTTCGCTACAACTTACGTTTGTGAAAAATTATTTTCAACAGTGAAAATAGTAAAAACCCAAATTTAGATCACGACTGACAGACAAATACCTTCGTGATCAAGTACGACTGGCAGTAAGTGACGTAATTCCTGATTTTGAAACTTTATCGCAGAGACAGTCTGAAGACAATTAATTTTAAGTTGTGATATTGTTGATTTATTGTTCATTTCTTTCTTTCTTCGTTACTAAACATTAGTTTGTAGCCTTGTACTGTATAAAATTATATTCTAGTGCTTAAGGTAAGGAAAATGAAAATCCGTTAATAAGTCAGACAGTTGCTTCACTTCCCCCTCGGGTGTCCGCCTCCCTCCATAGGCGCTATGCACGTTGCAGGTTACACAGTGGCTCGGCGCACGATTACATTTTCGCCACCGCTGCTCTAGATTTACGGACGGCATGCCATCTTGGAGCAAGACGAATCTGGTCACCTTAGGGACAGCACGTTCCTGATACAGAATCTTTTACTTTCGAAATGTCGGATAAATTATAGCTTATGACAATTGATATTCCCGAACCAGCACTGGTCGCACAGAATGATTATTTGATTGGTTGGAGCTTTTATATTCCAAACGCTGAAATGTTTTATGTGTACCTGCAACATTCAAATGAATGTAATTCACTGTCCACTGATTTTAAAGAGAATTTAAAATATACAAACTTTAACAAACACATACAGCATTTAAACAAGCTTCAAAATAAACTTACAAAAATGTGTGCAGCATTGCGGTACAGAATAATGGAGGTGGAAGTTCAAATAGTCACGTGCCTACCACACTCACTCACCGTGCTACGTGGAATATGAGATAGCTTATTCCACAGCTTCCAATAAAAGCCAGTAATTAGCCCTTATACCCCGCAACTCATTCGGAATATATGACTATTTGAATTCTCGCCTCCACCCCGATTTTTGCAGTCCGGATCAGGATCTGGCTCAGACTAAACTTCAGACACAGACTCACTCTGAGACCACAGTCTAGTATACACAGTCACGAAGCTCAATACGTAGTAAATATGCATCCATAGATAGTTGCTAACCACTAGGATCGCTACTATCGCCTCATTGCAGACAATGCGAAATAGTACCTGCACAGTCTATTGCTCCTAGTACCCTCACAAACTCAAGCTTCGTGACTATATACTAGACTGTGCTGAGACTCGACTCACGCTGAGGTTGAAGCTCAGACCAACACTCAAACTAGTGTCGTGCAATGTTCGAACATTAGAGGGGATATCAAGATACTACAAACTTCGCCCTACTCCATAGACATCCCAACAGTACGTGGAAGTGAAGCATGTAAACTAAAATAACGAAGTCCACTGAAAACAGGTCAGAGGCCTTATGTTCGGTTCATATTTGTCTAGTCTTTGTAGAACTGAAGCTCTCTTTGCGTTTGTTCTATCTTTGCCCTTCTTTACATAATATGTTCGGCGTCTTTCTTCTTAGTTACTCCTCTCCCTGCGCCTTTACTCTTGGATGTCAGGCACATATCTTGCGAAGTTACGCAAAGTAATGAGTATAAGTAATTTTTCTTGTTATTAATATGACTAAACCTTCACATATATATTCGTATAAATAAATCAAACAAAATATATCTAGAAAACGCATATGTTCAAAGTACCGACTAGTATGTGCAAAGTTCAAACATAAGAGAGGAAACAAAAACATTGCAAACTTCGTCTTATTCCATATGAAAAAGCTAATCGCAAGATTTGTGCTCAAATCCTTAAGCGATTTTAAAATAATGTCCTGCAGTGTTCGAACATGAGAGAGAGAACCAAGACATTACAAACTTCGTCTTATTTTATATGAAAAACTAATCGTAAGGTATATGCTAAAACATGAAGGGGTGGGATTGGAGGACGGCGAATATTTGTATAACAAAATGGAACAAACACGACAGGCCTTCTTCTGCAGAGCGAACATAGACGAATATCAAACTTCGTCATACTCGACTAACTTGAATTGAACATAGTGTCTGTAATACTTTCATTATCCGTACAGTCACACAAATATTGTTACCGAGCAACTGTGATTTATTTGAATAATATGTGAAAAATGTAATTATAGCTATTTTCTTCCGTAATTGGTACAGTAACAACTGTCATGTATTTTAAAAACATAATGTGATGTACCTATATGTAGGTATATTTCTGTCGAAGTTCAATCATGTTTTTGTAACAAAATTACCTGTCCTTACATCTAAATAAATCTTCACAAGATTTGTTCTAAAATCCTTACTCATCTAAAAGCATGAAGGGTTGGGAGAGGAATGTAGGAGAGGCCAGCGAACTTAAAGGGCCCAGATCATACAAGGGGAAAGACCGAGCGAGCTGTGACAGATCCGCTTCTTCAAAGCAGACTTCGGTTCTTGTCACTCTCGACAAACTTGAACCGAACATAGAGCATGAAATGCACGGCACTAAATCAAACACTGGCTTAGTTTCAAACTCAGGTACATATTTCAGGCTGTAGATCAGGATTGAATTCAGTCTGCGATTTAACATCAGGATCCAACCACAGTTCTGGATCAGCCTCAGGCTCCGGGTCAAGCTCAGGCTCTGTATTAGGATCAGGCTGCGGTTCAGGCTCAGTTTTTTTCTTTAACGGAGGAGGTCCTTCAAGACTTGCGCCGCAGTCTGAGGCTTATTGTGTTTACCCCTCCTTTTCGTAGGGATGACTTTCTAAATCCATAGGACCGCATTCCTGAGTATCGTGGTTCATTGTTTGGTGCCAACTATCGATTCAGTTACAACCAGCATACAACGAACACAATATTTTTAGGTACACACAGTAACGAAAATTATGATTATAAAGTATATAGCTCACGTTATCACATTAGAGATATACCATTATCGGAAAATAAACCATTATCTGAAAACAACATTTAAATTTTCTTATATTTATGATTTCTTTTGTATTAACCAAAACATGACAAAGGAGAATTACTGACAACATTAAAAATCATGGAAGTAATTTTTAACAGCAGTTTGGTACCAATCCTTGGAAGAGGTGGAAAAATTCAAATATCTTGGAGCAACAGTAACAAATATAAATGGCAATCGGGAGGAAATTAAACGCAGAATAAATATGGGAAATGCGTGTTATTATTCAGTTGAGAAGCTCTTATCATCCAGTCTGCTGTCCAAAAATCTGAAAGTTAGAATTTATAAAACAGTTATATTACCGGTTGTTCTGTATGGTTGTGAAACTTGGACTCTAACTCTGAGAGAGGAACATAAGTTAAGGGTGTTTGAGAATAAGGTGCTTAGGAAAATATTTGGGGCTAAGCAGGATGAAGTTACAGGAGAATGGAGAAAGTTACACAACGCAGAACTGCACGCATTTTATTCTTCACCTGACATAATTAGGAACATTAAATGCAGACGTTTGAGATGGGCAGGGCATGTAGCACGTATGGGCGAATCCAGAAATACATATAGAGTGTTAGTTGGGAGACCGGAGGGAAAAAGACCCTTAGGGAGGCCGAGACGTAGATGGGAGGATAATATTAAAATGGATTTGAGGGAGGTGGGATATGATGATAGAGACTGGATTAATCTTGCACAGGATAGGGACCGCTGGCGGGCTTATGTGAGGGCGGCAATGAACCTTCGGGTTCCTTAAAAGCCATTTGTAAGTAAGTTTGGTACGAATCTCAAAATAAGAATTTTGAAAATTCACAGTTCCAAAGTCTATTTATGTAGGTAAATATATTTCTTTTACATTGAAGAAAAATTTTTAGTCACTAAGCTATTAATTTCATCAAAATATGGCTTAAGTGCATGGGAGAATAGAATTTATAAACATAAATTTTTAAAGGTAGAAGGTTTTTTAACTGCTTAAATGTTTCGTGAACCATCTTGCAGAGGGCAGCACATAATATGAAATCGTACATTTAATGGGGGGGGAAACATTTCGGTGAAATTTTCCACAAAGCTCTTCATATACAAAAAATGAGTAAATTCAGATCTCTGACTAGCAACATCAATTTAGATCGCAATGTAGTTGCTAAAATGTGCGTTCTCGTGGGAAATCGACGCTTATTAATCAGGTCAGGTGTGTTGACTGTAACTAGAATAAATTCAACTCGTAATTCATGCGGGTATTCCACTCCAGGGAAAGATAAACAAAAGCCTTCGGGATAGCATGACATCACATTAAAACTATTTCACTATTACAATATCCATTTTCAACGTTACAACGAACAATCAGTCAAACCACCATGCAAGGAAAACAAACATTTTCTTGTGGAGTTTAATCGTAAAAATTTTAACAAAATATTTGCTCTACGCGAGATACAATTAATTCCAGTGCGCTGTGTGATACGAAATAACAACAAACAAATTTTTCAGTACAATAACACGCCTGCAGACTGGTACACTTCACTACCTCAGAGAAATGCTCATCTTAAGCCTTGGTTATTCTGAACCGACGCAAATGACGTGCTAGGTGCGAGGCCAGCCTCGCACAAATCCGGACTACACGAGATATAGTGAGTGGGTTCTATGGCTGCGAGGTGCGCAGACCTAGTCTCTCGCAGTTATAGAAACCACTCACTACCTCGCACAAATCCGGACTACACGAGATATAGTGAGTGGGTTCTATGGCTGCGAGGTGCGCAGACCTAGTCTCTCGCAGTTATAGAAACCACTCACTACCTCGCACAAATCCGGACTACACGAGATATAGTGAGTGGGTTCTATGGCTGCGAGGTGCGCAGACCTAGTCTCTCGCAGTTATAGAAACCACTCACTACCTCGCACAAATCCGGACTACACGAGATATAGTGAGTGGGTTCTATGGCTGCGAGGTGCGCAGATCTAGTCTCTCGCAGTTATAGAAACCACTCACTACCTCGCACAAATCCGGACTACACGAGATATAGTGAGTGGGTTCTATGGCTGCGAGGTGCGCAGACCTAGTCTCTCGCAGTTATAGAAACCACTCACTACCTCGCACAAATCCGGACTACACGAGATATAGTGAGTGGGTTCTATGGCTGCGAGGTGCGCAGACCTAGTCTCTCGCAGTTATAGAAACCACTCACTACCTCGCACAAATCCGGACTACACGAGATATAGTGAGTGGGTTCTATGGCTGCGAGGTGCGCAGACCTAGTCTCTCGCAGTTATAGAAACCACTCACTACCTCGCACAAATCCGGAATACACGAGATATAGTGAGTGGGTTCTATGGCTGCGAGGTGCGCAGACCTCGTCTCTCGCAGTTATAGAAACCACTCACTACCTCGCACAAATCCGGACTACACGAGATATAGTGAGTGGGTTCTATGGCTGCGAGGTGCGCAGACCTAGTCTCTCGCAGTTATAGAAAGCAATCACTACCTGGCACAATTCCGGTCTACACGAGATATAGTGAGTGGGTTCTATGGCTGCGAGGTGCGCAGACCTCGTCTCTCGCAGTTATAGAAACCACTCACTACCTCGCACAAATCCGGACTACACGAGATATAGTGAGTGGGTTCTATGGCTGCGAGGTGCGCAGACCTCGTCTCTCGCAGTTATAGACACCACTCACTACCTCGCACAAATCCGGACTACACGAGATATAGTGAGTGGGTTCTATGGCTGCGAGGTGCGCAGACCTAGTCTCTCGCAGTTATAGAAACCACTCACTACCTCGCACAAATCCGGACTACACGAGATATAGTGAGTGGGTTCTATGGCTGCGAGGTGCGCAGACCTAGTCTCTCGCAGTTATAGAAACCACTCACTACCTCGCACAAATCCGGACTACACGAGATATAGTGAGTGGGTTCTATGGCTGCGAGGTGCCCAGACCTAGTCTCTCGCAGTTATAGAAACCACTCACTACCTCTCGTGTAGTCCGGATTTGTGCGAGGCGGTCCTCGCACGTCCTTCAGAAAAAAAAAACAAGAATTGAATGTTCGATTACGTTCGGAATTCTGCGCTTTTGGGACCTTAGTTCGGCGTGCCCGGAGTAATATTTCGAGATAAATCAAAGAGTTAAGGGGATAGGATCGTATAATTTGAAATCTTTTTCTAATTGTTGCACTTTATTTCTTCATTTTTTTCTTTGTACAAATATTATTGCGGCAACAACATAAATTAGAGATTTGTGTTTTTTTAATTGACGCTCTGTTTAAAAAAATTACAAGGATAGATTAATTCACTAAAATGGACATATCTCAGATATTTTTGAAGATAAATTAAATGTCTCTAGTATAATTTTGATATTTTGAGATGAACGATTACATTTTAAGAATGAATTTTAGAGATACATAAAGACATTTGAAGGAATATATTTTTTTTTCAATTGAAACAAAACAATAAATTTATATTCCAGAGAAAATTTTTCTATTAACGTAAAGAATTTCTTCCAAATATCATCCGTGTAAAATTAATAATTCCGAATATAAATAAGTCATTCTTAAGAATTCTTATACACGGTTATGGAAAATTAAAAACCAATGTTATTGTCATTTAAAACCCCTATTACCCAGAGCTTTAAAAATGAAATTGAGAAACTAGCAAGGCAATAAAAACACGTTAAATTTTATGTAATGTATTTTTTAAAATTTGAAGATTATTTTCAAGCAAAACTATTTTTATGGTCTTGCGCCATAATTAATTTTATTTGAAAAATTGTCAGTCTTACATTTACATCGTACTTTAGTACAAATTTCGCATTTTTAATATATTTCGCATTTTATCGCATGCTCACAATTAATTAAAACGCGATATATAGGCCTACAGGTCGTGAAAAATGAAAATACAAGAGCACTAGCCTTTACATTCATTTCGCAATTTATCTTTCTTGCGAAAGTCGCCACACTTAATCATCATCCAACTCATGCTAGAGAAAGTCTGTTCGTTTCTATAACTCACCCATGCCCCTTGTTGATCGTAGTGGTTCGTATGTTTTCCGCATGTTCTTATACTTGGTTTTTTAACGACGCTGTATTAAGTACTACGTTATTTAGCGAGGCCCGCCTCGCACAAATTCGGACTCCAAGAGAGATAGTGAGTGGTTTCTATAACTGCGAGGTGCTAGGTCTGCGTACCTCGCAGTTATAGAAACCACTATCTCTCGTGTAGTCCGGATTTGTGCGAGACGTACCTCACATCTCTCACGTCGCATGCGTCGGTTCAGAGGAACCAAGGCTTTAGGCGCAATTCACACAGAGAAGACGTAGACAGGAAGTCGCACAACCTTTGGTAATGTCTTTTTCAAACGATGAGGATGCGCTGGCTCTCGTATAACTTGCTGATATTAAAAAACATGTAAGATTTTGTGTGCACACTTAGTGGTTGAAAATAGGAAGAATGTATGGCATATCTTACATATTCATTCATTCATTCATTCATTCATTCATTCATTCATTCATTCATTCATTCATTCATTCATTCATTCATTCATTCATTCATTCCATTCATCCATTCATTCATTATTTCCATTCATCCATTTATTTATTTATTTATTTATTTATTTATTTATTTATGCACTTATGCATGTCTTTATTTATTCTGGTAAAGTTAAGGCCATGGGGCTTTCTCTTTCACACTACCAGAAGAAATATAATTTGAAACAATAAAGTGTAGTAATATTTAAATATAAAATCGTTATCATGCACATTAAGGAGCTTACATACTGTATAACGAAATATTGACTAAACATGATAGATAATTAATAGAGAGTGGATGCGGGATGAGTTATCATTGAATGTATGTACACATTTAATATATGTTACATTTTTTCCATTCGGACCATTGGCTGAACAGGTTTTAAACGTAAACAGACGACGTCAACATGATACTGTATCTCCGTATAGTCAGAAGGAAAAGAAAAATAACGTACTGTAGTTCATAGCTTGCAAGGTTCAGTCCTCGTCATCATTGATGCAATTACCAGCGTTGCAGTAAACGACGATATATTCTCGTAAGTTGTCGAAGCTGAATCGTCTTCGCCTATCGCGTCAACAGTTTTTGTATCGAGAGAATTTCTGAAGAAAACCTCTAAAATGGGGATCACTCAATTTCTTTAGAGGAATATATGTACTGAGAATCATGTTGCACGTGTCGTTAGATTCGCACAACTAAATGTTGTTGTTGATGATGATGATGATGATGATGATGATGTTCCTAAGATTTCATTTCAACGCATTTCCTGTGCGATGTACTGTTGCAATGTTTCTCTATAGCCTGAGTTGTTCTGGTTTTTATTTCAAGTTTACATACATTACACACGATATTGTCTTCGTTAATAAGTTTACATAAAATATCACTCTCATACTTCTTAATTGCGTTTCGTATCTCTGAGCGAATTTAACGTTTTGCCATTAAGAATGGATCAGCACAACATATTCACGCGTACTAAATACTTGAGCAGGATAACACAACTGCACACATTGCGTTGCAATGTTATTATGAAGAGTTCGGGGTTCATTCATTTTGTACGCTGCTGTACTCGCCAGGTACACAAAAGACGAACGACGCGGCACGTGCCATATACTCTGATACGAAACAACTTCACTTTTCCTTAAGTCATCCCACATCCATTGTCTAATAATTAATTAATTACAATTTATATCCTATTTCCACTTTATAATAGGCTTAAATGATAATTTATACAAACACATGTAACACCTATTAAATTCGGCTAACACACACAAATCAATTTCATGTAAAAGTATGTAATTTTAATTATCAATTTAAATTGATTAACTGTTCGGCAATCCCTGACATGACGAGGTAAAGAGTTCCATAGGCGACAAACTGACACGGTAAAAGCTAAGGAATAGAAAGAGGTACGGTGACGAGGAATAGATAATAAAGTCGGATATTATAAGATATTCAATGCGAGTTCTGAGATATTTTGGAGTAGATGTGATGAAAGAATTGAACATGTAACCCGTTCTTTTCCAGAATTTTTATATAATGTCCCACCAATGTTTCTATACCATATTACACCATTTCCTCACAAAATTTAATACGAAATTCAAAATCGCCGCGAATTTTCTTTTACAGTCAGACGCTACGTGTCGCTTTGAAGGACCACTCGTGACTCGAAAGAGGCGAAGCGTTGGCTTAGGATTGGCGCGCCCCCATCCCGTCTTCTCTAGGTGCATTGATACATTTCGTCGTTATTCCTGCAATAACTCCTATGTGCAAAATAACAAATTTTTCAGCAGGAAGAAAGAACACACTTATTCTTCTATGGCAGCAGTATATAGGGAAATGTGAATTCTTACATTTTCGAACAAAAGATATACACGGACATCATTTTATTTTTACTTCAATTTTCATTGTACGTGAGTTTTTTTTAATGTACTTCACTCCCACCCTTTCTACTAATGAAGTTCAACCGTCCTCCACACAGATCCAAGACAGCATATCCAGCCATAGTAGTCTTACGGTCATAGTAAACAGTACGTTCCAAAAATATGTTCGCGTTTTCCAGTGACGAAAGAGCTTTCAATATTGAATCATTTTCGCACAGGTACTGTCGTCCATTTGCATACGTCGCATCCCGGTTTCCCCCACCTGCTTATATTCGCCTCTCTGTAAATGCTAGTGGCTGGGCTGTCTTAGCTCTTTTCTGAGAACATTAATTTCTGTTAGGAATTGGATGTCTACGTAATAGAATACCATACAAATGTTTAAAATAACTTAAATAAAAGGGCTTCGCTAAGTAATTAACTGTCATGTGATTTCCTCTCTTTCTACGACTCTGCGACATAACCACTTCGACGGACAGTAGATAGCATGTCTGAGTAATTTTATCTTTTCGGATCGGGCAGAAGTGAATTGAATTTACAGTACGTAAGGTACTATTTATAGAGTAGGTATAGAATTATTTCAACATGAGTTACTGATACGAAGTACGAACCTGGTAATTGGAATTGGTACAATAGTGCGATAATATGCACATTAGAACTGAAGCCTGTATGGAAATGAACGGCCAACATTTTCAAAAATGCGTTTAAATATCCATATTATGATTATATTTCAATTTAACTTCATTCTCTATATTGTACGCTAATGTGCTGTAGACAGTGTAATATACACTGCATAATGAATACTTCCGCATGGACAGCTCAGTTCGTGAGTAAAAACACTCATTGTTAATACTGTATTGTATTTTGATGAAACAAAAACCTAATGAAAATTATCAAATTCAAAAGCGTGATATTTCATAGTTTACGTAAATGTATGAACTAATTTTCTTCCATCCTACATCTAGTAAAGTGATTTGGAGAGTTCGCGGGAAAAACGATGAATATCACAGTTTTCTTAAGGTTGATGTCATCTAATTCAATGGATTACTGCGAAATTTAATGTTGTTCTTATGAAAAATGGTAAAAAGGAGAATTATCACCACGAATACAGTAATCATTTCCTTTATTTTCTATAGAACCAGCAATACATCTTGCAGTTATAGATTCAATTAGATCATTATGTAATCCTTGACAGAAATGTGACATTCATCGTTTTTCCCGCGAACTTATTTGTTTGTATATTACGCCAGTATCATCGAACTCCAGTCGTGGAAGGGGGTAGCAAACGGTGTTTACGATTCTCAATCAAAATGTATAGCCAGGTTAATATTAGAAATGTTAGTAAAAATAAAATTATGTCCCTGTATAATTACATATAGGAGATTTTAATTATTTACTGTATCACTGTTTAAATTATTTAATATAATCCTAGCAAAAATCTGAAAAACGATATATGTTACAGAGCAGTTATTGCCGGAACAATGACGATTTGTTTACATGGGGGGTACTCGAAAAGCATCATGCCTCCGTCCGATGTCCGAGCCACGTCATCTCTGTGTGAATTGCGCCCTAGTAGACTGAGCTACGCCGGTTGCCTTTCCGCCTAACTTTATAGTATATCCTCTTTTATACAAGAATCAAAATCAGAAAGAAAAATGCGTAGGACCCGAAGTTCGTGTGCCGAATGCAATAACAAGTAACGAATGTTTATCTTAATTCAAGCGTGAAGTTCGTAATTATATTTACCGGCCGGCCGTACTGTGTGGGTGAAGAGGCACGATGGACGCAGTTAATTAAAAATGTAGGCGATGGCGTTCTCCTAATTACCCTCATACATTCTGATAACAAGTTACAACAGCTGTAGGGAGGAACGCCAAACGACGGGTCTCTCTTTCAATCACCAGATGGCTTACCTGCTCTTCCTTTGTTATCAATTATTTCACGTTTTCATTGAGAGTCTAGGATCATTTCTTTATGCAGAGCTGATTTCTTCAGACGTATTTTATTTATTTGTTTATTAATTTATTTACTTATTACCTTACTTAATTACTTACTTATTTAATCTATCTATCTATCTATCTATCTATCTATCTATCTATCTATCTATCTATCTATCTGTCTGTCTGTCTGTCTGTCTGTCTGTCTGTCTGTCTGTCTGTCTGTCTGTCTGTCTGTCTGTCTGTCTGTCTGTCTGTCTGTCTGTCTATCTATCTATCTATCTATCTATCTATCTATCTATCTATCTATCTATCTATCTATCTATCTATCTATCTATCTACCTATCTCGTATTTATCTATCTCGTATCTGTCTGTCTGTCTGTCTGTCTGTCTGTCTGTCTGTCTATCTATCTATCTATCTATCTATCTATCTATCTATCTATCTATCTATCTATCTATCTATCTATCTATCTATCTATCTATCTATCTATCTATCTATCTATCTATCTATCTATCTATCTATCTATCTATCTATTTAGGTAGTTATCGAGTACAAATAACTTTATAAAAGAAAAATGTTTCTAGCCACTACCGTAAGAGCCATTCTCGTATACGGTGTGGTCTTAGTCAATAATATAACATAAAATTTATAAGCACAGTTTACTAAACACAGTAACTTAATTCAAACCAATAAATACAACACAAGAGCAAGAATAGAGGAGAAAGAGAAAAATACACATTTAATATAAATTGACAATCTGACAGAAGCCAGTGATATTCAATAAAAAACATGAATATATTCGACATAAATAAAGAGTAAAAAAATACATTTGTTAATATTATATAGCACGGATAATTTTACAAATTTCTTTTTTAAAAGCATCATTTTCAAGATATTTCAAAATTTGGAAAAGGTTTGTAATTCTTTTATAAAGTCTTGGGCCGAAACTAGCACCATGTTTAAGAGCTGCATTTGTATGATATTTAGGCTCAATTAATGGGAAAGTAGAATTTTGTCTTCGAGTAAGATATTCATGTCGATTAGATTTATGTTTTATTTTATTTCTGTGGTAGTATTATAAATTTCTTCAATAGTTAATACATTAAAATCTGTATAAATTAAATTTGTTGGTTAATCCATATTTTTGGTCAGAGAAATTTTTATTAATCTTCTGTGTAATAAAATTAATGGATTAAATACAGATGATGCTACTCCAACCCAATTTATTATACCATATTATGTTAATGATTGTACCAAATGAAAAATATTATTCTCAATACCTCCTTAGTGATAAAATTTCGAAGTATTATGCATTTATAAATTGTCTTTCTTATACTTGTACACATGAAATCAATTTGTTTATCCCAACGTAAATGCTGATCTATAATATTTCCTAAGTTATGCAAAGAGTTTAACTTCTACATTGACAATGAAGGATTTAAGGCCATCAGACCTTCTCTTCCACACCACGAGTACAAAAAGAATACAAATTCAAACACAAAAATAAAATTCAACAAAAGTCTAGAACGAATCAAAAGAATTTGTTTACGAATATCATTGTAAATACAAAGACAGGTCCAAATACCAAACTATTAATAAGTAAATTATGTACAGTAGTGGCAAAAAAAAAACCGGACCGACCCTTGTACCTGATTTCAGAGTCTTCTTCACTCCAGAGCACGATAGACTGGTAACTAAGACTTTCGTGGTTCGAATCCTGTCTGGGAAGGAAACTTTTTTTTTTGTTGCTTATTCAAATTTATTCCCAATACTTTTCGATTGCAGGGATATCTTTTACTACTTAATTAACTTATTATTCCCAGAACATGAATTTTACCAGCAATCGAAAAGTATTGGGAATAAATTTCAATAAGGAACAAAAAAGTTTCCTTTGCAGGCAGGATTCGAACCACGAAAGTCTTAGTTACCAGTGTAGCGTGCTCTGGAGTGAACAAGGCTCCGAAATTAGCGGCAAGGGTCCAAAAATTTTACTATTATAAGCTGCACCTAACCCCTTAACCTCTGTTCCTCTCTCAAAGTAAGAGTCCAAGTTTCACAAGCATACAAAACAACCGGTAATATAACTGTTTTATAAATTCTAACTTTCAGAATTTTTGACAGCAGACTAGATGACAAAAGCTTCTCAACCGAATAATAACAGGCATTTTCTATATTTATTCTGCGTTTAATTTCCTCCCGAGTGCCTGATGGCCTTAACTACACCAAAATAAGCAAATAAACAAATAAACAAATAAATAAATGAATAAATAAATGAATAAATGAATAAATAAATAAATAAATAAGTAAATAAATAAATAAATAAATAAGTAAATAAATAAATAATTAAGTAAATTAGTAAGTAAATAAATAAGTAAAAAGTAAGTAAATAAATAAGTAAATAAATAAGTTAATAAGTAAATAAGTAAATAAATACATAAATAATTAAATACATAAATAAATAAATACATAAATAAATAAATAAATAAATACATAAATAAATGAGTGAGTGAGTGAGTGAGTGAGCGAGTGAGTAAATAAGTAAATAAATAAATTTATATTTGAAAAGTCGCGGGAAAAACGATGAATGTCACAGTTTTCTTAAGGTTTGTGTCATTATCTAATTCAATGGATCACTGCGAAATTTAATGTTGTTCGTATGAAAAATGGTAAAAAGGAGAATTATCACCACGAATACAGTAATGCTTTCCTTTATTTTCTATAGAAACAGCACTACATCTTGCAGTTATAGACTCAATTAGATTATTATCTAATCCTAAACAGAAATGTGGCATTCGTCGTTTCTCCCGCGAACTCTTCATTTGTTACTGTTGCTCCAATATATTTGAATTTTTCACCTTTTCGAAGGAATAATCTCCAATATTTATATTTTCATTCCGTACAATATTCTGGTCAGCTTCTTAAATTTTCCGTCTAGCACAGACTCATAGATCAACGTTAAAGAATGGAGTAATGAGTATGGAACTATAAAAAATTCTGGCGTCCTCCTACCCTAGTTTTAAGATGGATCTGCTTAGTACAAAGGACAGACGTTTAATAACCGCCACTCAACGGGCAAGAGAAAGCGAAGGTGGTATCCGCGACCTCCAGCGTGCTTAATTCCCAGCGTGGGTTCCTCAAGGAACGATCCCACATTGAAGAACGAATGCCTTTACAATGTTTTATTGTGGGATTCAATTCGTTGGAAATCAAAGCATAAAGACGGCAAGTCCAATTTTCAATTATTTCTTCGTTATGGGTGATAAATAAGGCCACTTTTCTTACAGAGGTCTTTTGTGGGTTTTGGATTGCTGGACACACGGCAGACGTTACGGGTATCATGCGGTTTTCAAGTAATAAATATGAGGAGCATTTATCCCCCATCGTGAGAAACAAGAAACAAGCCTCGGACCTGCGTTGTCACAGGTTTGTAATTCCTCGAGTTTGACGTAGACGGCGGCATTAGTACCTGAACCTAATGATGGCATTCGCAGCCACAAATCACTTTCCGTCGCTACCGTCTGGCACAAATAAAACAATTCCTGCATCGGTTGAAAAAGAGCATGCCGTTTCCATTTTGTACCGGAACATTTTATTTTTAGTAACATTTCTAATATTAACCTGGCTATACATTTGGATTAACAGTTGAGAACCGGAAACACTGTTTGCTACCCTCTTCCACGACCTGAGTTTGATGGTACTAGCGTAAAATACAAACAATTCACTTTATCGGTTACAGGACGGAAGAAAATTTGTGCATCCATATATGTAAACTAGGAAATATCACGATTCTGAGTTTAATAATTTTCGTTAGGTTTGTACTTAATCAAAATCTACTACAGTATTGACAATAAGTGCTACGAACTGAGCTATACATGTGGACGTATTCATTGTGCAGTGTATATTATACTGTCTACAGCACATTAGCGTACAAGAGTGATGTCAGAGCAAGCGCATTTTTCTGACCTTGACGTCGAGCGCGGGCATCAAACGCTAAGTATGGAAAGAGGAAGGGTTGTGTATATGAATAAGCAGTCTGTTGGATTAAGAAAACAGTGGTGCACAAACTTCAAACGGAACGTGAAATTTTATGTCGTTATTTTTATATGGCTTCTTTCTGTTTGATATTATCTATATTGTCTGTAAAACAAAAGTACTAACACCAATTTCTTAATATTGCAGTTATGTTTTAAACGTTAATAACATAATAAAGAGTTAAGAAGGAATATTCACTTAAATTCCATAGTAGTATAATTATATTGTACTAAATGGATGACACACATAATTCATTAAGAAAGTGATATCCCAAAGAAAAAAAAAAAGAGATTGAGTATGACGTGATAAGTCGGAATTGATTTTGATGGTATCTTCAGCCTTATAAAAGTAATCAATAAACTAATGAAAACAATATTACAGTACAAAGCAAAGTTACCTAGATGCTGTATATGTTTTAATTGTAACTAATATTCCATAACAAAACTCTTATCGCATTATGCTTTTAAAGTGATATTGGTGAGCAACTTCCTATCATCAGAATATTAAATTATTTTCTCGAAATCTGCTGAAGCTATATAGCTGACATTTTTGCAACACAAGAGCACATAATTATATTCTGTTTATGATGTAACAATAGTTCCTTTGTTAATTCATTTCCTTACAAATACTTTCCATGGGAATATTTTCGAAATTTTCAATACATTATCTTCAGTAATACGTATTTACGGTATATTAGATTTACGAAAACATTCTTTCAGTACCTGCAAGGCTACTAAATAAATAGGCCTATATCTGAAAATTTCACTTTTCTATAAAATAAAGTTGAGAAAATATTTCTTTTGAATTTAAAAATGAAACTTGTGAAGAAATGAGCATTAAAATTAAAACTTACATTCTTGTAATGCACTTATAAATCTCAGACAAATCTAAAAATTAACATGGATACAGTTTTAATAAGTTCTCTTCCCTTCATCTATTGAATTAGTGCTGGCCATACCTGTATATACTGTAGCTCGATCAAGCGGCATATACTACCTCTTTCGTCTGCCTCTTTCCTTTCCGCTATAAAGTGCTCAGGCTCTCCTGAGCTCTAAAGCGCGCGCTTGCTCCTATTGGTATCAATTGACATGACAGGCATACAATATAGAGAATATATTTAAATTGAAAAATAATAAAACTATGGATTTTTAAACAAATTGTTGAAAATGATGGCCGTTCATTTCGATGCAGGCTTTATTTCTTTTTTGCATATTATTGCACTATATTGAACCTAATTCGTATTTCCGGTTTCGTCCTTCGTACCTAAAAACAGTAACTCATGTTGGAATAATTCTATACCTACTCTATAACAGAGTACCTTACGTCCTGTGAATTCAATACTGCCCGATCCCACAGACAAATTTACTCTGTCCATCCAAGTGGTTATGTCGTAGGGTTGTAGAAAGGGAGGAAATCACGTGACATAATTATTTAACGAGGCCCTTTTATTTAAATTATTTTAAACAGTTGTATAATATTACGTACACGTTCGATTCCTAACGGCAAATGTTTTCATTAAAGAGCTAAGACAGCCCAGCCACTAGCCTTTACAGAGGGGCGACCAGAAGCGGGTGAGGGAAACCGGGATGCGAAGTAGCCAAACTGATACCTGTGCGAAAGTATGATTCAATATTGGATGTTTTTTTTCGTTGGAAAATGCGACCATATTTCTGGAACGTACTATATTCACTCACTCAGTACTTCCTATGCGGCCTTGGTTCTGTGTGGAGGATGGGTGAGGTTTACTACATAGTAGAGGTGGTGGGAGTGAAGTACATTAAAAAACTCAGGTACAATAAAATTGAAGTAAAAATAAAATGATGTCCTAGTACAACACGAGACGAAGTTACTTCATAGGTTCGGTGTCCGAATTTCCACCCTTACTCATAACTTGGGACCGCAATCTGTCCCAGGGCGCATGGAGATAAGATTAGCTGTTCGTAGACTATATTGACGTGACGTCATATTTGACGCGTGCCACAGCATCTTGTTTGTGCTCAAGTTGACGTTCTATTCAGGATTAAAAACTAGACCTCATAGACTGTTTCCTAGAATTTAAATTATTCCTTCATTTATTTAATTCATTTATTTTCACTGTGCAGGGTTAAGACTTTAAGACCTTCTTTTCTACTAAACCAGTATAAAAATGCATAACAAATGAAGAGCACAGAGAAAGAACGTGGTAAGTCCAAAATTATCGATTTTCTGTTTCATATGTCATGTAAAGAGACGAGAATTGTATGCAAATGCATATTTTTATAGGAACATAGGACATAGCTCAAATTTAGTAAGGTGGGTGCTCCTGTTATGGCCATGATCCTGATATGGCAAACCCCCCCCCCCTATTGTGAGTTAGTTAACCAAAAATCCGCTAAATTGCAGCAGCATCCAGTGAAAGGGCACCCTGGTATGTCACTTGATCGTTTTTCATCCAGTCAGGTTGAGCAATATGGCGTCAGTTGCCTGTTTTGCGGTTTTCACGTGACCTCTTCTTATTTTTCTCTGGTAAGTCTCCTTTGTTTTATGCATGTTTTTCAAAGACTTGTTTCATGAAAACCATAGTATTCCATTAAGTTTTTAATGTTCTGTTGATTGGTGTTGTCGTTGATGGCGTATCTTTTACGAGTTGTTCATAATCAAACGATTTTCGTGAAAGCTTACCTGCTCCTGATATGGCCATATCAAATGCACCATAGCCATATAAATTTCATTTCACTTTTATTGTTTTACCTGACAAATTTACATGCCTTGTAGCTGGGATTACGCAAAAATTTTGTATTTTAAGAAAAACAACTTAATTTTTTACGGAAAAACCTGTTTTGACTACACTTTTGAATTATAAAAAAGATTATTGTCATGTTTATTCATTTTGCACCAAAATTATTTAATTTTAGCACGACTGCGCTATCAAACTGAAAACAATCACGATTTGTAGAACATGGAACAAAGGTGGCCATATCACGTGCACATGTTCCTGATATGGCCACTAGATAGACTTTTGGAATTTGGGACTTTTTGGACAATTAAAGCTATTTTTGTGGGAAAAGGAAATTGTTTTAAGATAGTCCATTAGATTGAGAACGAGTAAGAAAAAAGTGGCTTACATTTTTTTTCAAAATGGCGGCTACAAAAATTCTCAAACCTTAGCATGGACATATCAGGGACACCTACCTTACGTATCCATTTCATTACCCTCCTATTCCAAATATATGTACTTTTTCCGTGCATATTTGCATGATTTGGTCTTTTTGGGGATAAAAACATGCATAATGCATATTTAAGCAATTTTTTGCTTAATCATGCATATAATAGACATTATATTCAGTTTAAATGCATTTTTTATTGGTTTTGAGAGGACACTTAAGTGTCTCCATTTTTATGTTCCTTATTTTAGCTTCAGGAATCAGGAATGAAGGAAAAGAAAGAAAAAAATAAATAACAGAAAAAGTTTCATTCAAGTTTGCACCCATAACTTCTTGCGATTAGAGAGAACATTCTCTGCCTACAAAACATATTCATTGACAAACGCAGAAACCTGACAGAAACCAATATAGAAATATTGTTGGTTGTTAACTGTGCAAAAAAAAAGTGAAGTGTAGTGAAATAAGAAATTTGGAACAAAAATGAAAATGCACATTTTAATGCATTTTCCGCTTGTTTGTGCATGTTTCATAGTCTGATAGTGCATGAATGCATGCATATTTTGGGAGTTTATAGTGCATGAAATTCTCGTCTCTAGTCATGTAATAGATCAGGCGGTGTAGATTTGTGTAGCTTCACTTCACAGAATAACAACCTCATAGGTCTAAAGAAATTTGAAGAAAGATAACCCAAAGACAACAAGCTATAATGGATCTTGAAACTTTAACTTGCTCTCCTGTGAAAACAGTACGATATGACTTATCATGTTTTTCCCATATTACTCATCAAATATAAATAACAACACAGAAAACAATGGAATAAACTAATAATAATAAAATTAATAATTACAATAATAATAATAATAATAATAATTACAATAATAATAATAATATTAATAATAATAATAATAATAATAATAATAATAATAATAATAATAATAATAATAACTTACTTACCGGCTTTTAAGGAACCTGGAGGTTCATTGCCGCCCTCACATAAGCCCGCCATTGGTCCCTATCCTGTGCAAGATTTATCCATTCTCAATCATCATATCCCACCTCTCTCAAATCCATTTCAATATTACCTTCCCATCTACGTCTCGGCCTCCCTAAAGGTCTTTTTCCCTTCGGCCTCCCAACTAACACACTATATGCATTTCTGGATTCACCCATACGTGCTACATCCCCTGCCCATCTCAAACGTCTGGATTTAATGTTCCTAATTATGTCAGGTGAAGATTACAATGCGTGCAGTTCTGTTTTGTGTAACTTTCTCCATTCTCCTGCAACTTCATCCCTCTTAGCCCCAAATATTTTCCTAAGCACCTTATTTTCAAACACCCTTAACCTATGTTCCACTCAAAGTGAGAGTCCAAGTTTCACAACCATAATGAACAACCGGTAATATAACTGTTTTATAAATTCTAACTTTCAGATTTTTTGACAGCAGACTGGATGATAAAAGCTTCTCAACCGAAAGATAACAGGCATTTCCCATATTTATTCTGTGGTTAATTTCCTCTCGAGCATCATTTATATTTGTTACTGTTGCTCCAAGATATTTGAACTTCTCCACCTCTTCAAAAGATAAATTTCCAATTTTTATATTTTCATTTCGTACAATATTCTCGTCACGAGACATAATCATATACTTTGTCTTTTCGGGATTTACTTCCAAACCTATCTCTTTACTTGCTTCTAGTAAAATTCCCGTGCTTTCCCTAATGTTTTGTGGATTTTCTCCTAACATATTCACGTCATAATAATAATAATAATAATAATAATAATAATAATAATAATAATAATAATAATAAAATAATAATAGTAATAATAATAGAGCTATTTCTGTGAAAAATGACAGTTTTCAACATTGTAGGCTACTATTCAGTGTGTAAATTCAAGTTCTATATTGAATCAGCTGCATTGAAAACGTCTTTCGTTCGAGGAAGATGAGGAAAAAATTGTAGTAGTAAAAGTGTGAATTTCATTTTTTGAAATCTCACATAAATCTTTGTGTGGAAAAATATTTCACATTATTTCACGTGTTGTAAATCTTTCAACAGCAAATAAAAATGAATCGGGGATTGCAGGAACAGCACATGTCATGGAAACTAAATTTTTCAGTAGACACAAAGAACGGTATTACTGGTGGTAGACCACATCATTGGTTATAGTACTGGCTTCTTCAGACAGAAGTCTAATAGATGTGTCGCTTTGTACCAAATTTACTGCAATCTAATGAATTGTTAATGAAATAAATCAATATACATTAGCTTGACATATGCTGTTTCTGCAAGGAATCAAAATTGTAGTAAAATAATTTCAGTTCAACTAAAGTTTATTTATGCTCAACCATGCCGAAATGTAGTAATTATACACCTGGTAGTAGCCCTTTAATGCACCTCATTAAAGTACACCTATTCATTAAAGTTCAGGTGTTCAGCCAATGACAAGTCACCTTTGAACCGTTACAAAACCGCAAGTATCAATTATTCTCGGATATGTAATCGAAAGACAATTAGCGAAAAGTCACGGAGGCTGGAAATCCAATACTGTCGCAGAAGGTTATGTTCTGTTACTATAATAATTAGCGTTAATTGTAAATAATATTCAAATAAATTCAATTTGTCATCTCGTTTTTCAATTCTAAATCAATTTCCAGGTTATATCAGACTAATGTTCATCTTATTCTCTATCAAGGTCAATGACATTCGGCCTCGGAAAAAATCAATACTTTCGCGTCTGCGCACATCTCACAATTCAGGTCAGTTCGCACATAACCATAACATGACCTAATTTTGAATAATTTCAAGTTAGAAATATGATCGAGCATAAAAAGTCGTATGAATCTTGCCTATAATGGTAATTAAGACGCTCGTATGAAAATTATGAAACTCGCTTGCGCTCGTTTCATAAACAAACATACTTGCGTCTTAATTACTACCATTATAGGCTCGTTGCATAATGTACTATTGTCAAATTAGGGATATAATATATACATAGGCATACTGTGTACTCAATACATAAGTTCAGCATATAAATGAACTTATTTTTTCCACAATAGGCCACTGAAGATTAATAATAATAATAATAATAATAATAATAATAATAATAATAATAATAATAATAATAATAATAATAATTTATTTAACCTGGTAGAGTTAAGGCCATACGGCCTTCTCTTACACTCAACCAGGAGTAAAAACTGCGTTACAAAAACACTACAAATTTACAAAGTACACTACAATTTTACACACAAAACTGAACATGATGATAATAATAATAATAATAATAATAATAATAATAATAATAATAATAATAATAATAATAATAATAATAATAATAATAAAATGTAAACAACAAGTAAGAAGAAATCAGACATAATATATAACATAGAGAAAGAAAGGTAAAAGCATAATAAAATGTGAACAGCAGGTCAAAAATACATGAGGCATACAAAGTATAAAAAATAAGACAATTATTGATAATAACAATAATAATAATTATTATAATAATAACAATAATAATAACAATAATAATAACAATAATAATAACAGGCCTAATAGTAAAAATAATAATACTAATAGTAGTAATAAAATAGTGCAGTACAAAGAATACAATGAATACAATATTTTTAAGTACACACAGTAAGGAAAATTATGATTATATACAGCTCAACTTATTACATTAGAGATATACCGTTATCGGAAAATATGAAAACAAAAATATAAAATAAGTTAAATATCACTAGAACATTAAAAAAAATGTGAATACGTGGAAACATGCAATACAACACTTGTCATAATAGTAAGTTAGTTTGGCAACTCGTCATAAGATAATTTTCTAACTTGGATTTGAAAGATTTCAATGTTCGGCAGCCCTTGACTTCAGGCGGCAGAGAGTTCCAGTGACGAGAGGTAGCAAGAGTGAAAGATGAGGAATACAGAGATGATGTGTGAAGTGGAATTTCTAGCGTGTTATCGCGTTGTGATCGAGTATTAATTTTATGATAGCGAGAAAGAGTATGAAAACGAGCGAATAAATAATAGGGGGATGAAGTGTGCATAATTCGATATAGGAGAGAAAGTGAGTGCAGATTTCTCCTCTCATGTAACCTAAGCCATGATAACTTCTCGAAAGAAGGTGAGATATGATCATAGTATCGAACATTACAAATGAAGCGGACGCACGCGTTATGAACACGCCGTAGTTTCTGAGCGGTATCAAACCTGAGATTGTAAAATTCTTGATATTCATGTGGTACATAACGCATTAGTTTGCGTATATCATCAAGCTTCTCTCTTTGAATTGGCACAATTTTGTCTGGATATGCAAATGAAGAAGGTAAACATGGCATTCTCCTTTATACTTACAAGCAAATATTCTCATGGGGGGGGGCAGAGAAAATAATTAATCTTTTTTCTTCCATCATTTTAATAACAAAAGAAGCGCTTACAAAAAATTTGACCAATCGAGCTCAATTACGAGGGCCGTAAAAGAATAAGTTTCCCTGGTGCCGTTTACAGAAAGAGAACAAAGTTTGATGGAAAGTTTTATTGCAGCATATAGCAATTGTTGAGTTATTTTTCAACGTATTCGCCACCAGAATTGAGGCATTTGTCATTCAGTGGGATCAATTTTTGTATCCTTGTGTTGTAGATGTCTGCCGTCTGGAATCGGAACCAATGTGTCGGCACATGTCTTTGACAGAAGTTGTTTCTGCGCGCTTCCAGGATTTCACAGGTCTCCAAATGTGAGACGGGTATAGGCCTACTGACATAATATGTGGTTTCTACATGGAACGATAGCTCTACTGTATATCAACAGTCCATGAAACTCGAATAAACTCATTTCGCCACAAATAGAGACATGTGCTGTTTCTGCAATTCTTGATTCAAATATATTTCCTCATACATAGTATGGTTGTGAAACTTGGACTCTCACTCTGAGAGAGGAACATAGGTTCAGGGTGTTTGAGAATAAGGTGCTAAGGAAAATATTTGGGGCTAAGCGGGATGAAGTTACAGGAGAATGGAGAAAGTTACACAACACAGAACTGCACGCATTGTATTCTTCACCTGACATAATTAGGAACATAAAATCGAGACGTTTGAGATGGGCAGGGCATGTACCACGTATGGGCGAATCCAGAAATGCATATAGAGTGTTAGTTGGGAGACCGGAGGGAAAAAGACCTTTAGGGAGGCCGAGACGTAGATGGGAGGATAATATTAAAATGGATTTGAGGGAGGTGGGGTATGATGATAGAGACTGGATTAATCTTGCACAGGATAGGGACCGCTGGCGGGCTTATGTGAGGGCGGCAATGAACCTTCGGGTTCCTTAAAAGCCATTTGTAAGTAAGTAAGTATAGTTCAGGTTGAGGTATTCTTATTGAGAGATGTCGAACTGGTCTTTCTGTAAAGACGTGATTATAAATGCCAAGTTCTCGCTGCTCTTGTAAATGTCTCCCTTAAATAATTCTTACAGGAATTGGAAGAAGATTCCTCCATGTACCCCAATTAGCAGCTCCAGTGTAGTGTGAGCAGGTTTCGGAATCCGTAATGAAAAGCAACGTACGGATCAATGTTCAAATAATAAAGACAAATGTGCCCCATTAAGCCGGTTAACTCAACAATAAATTTCCAGAAAGACAAATGTGACATATAGCTGCTTTCCTTGAAGAGTTTTGACAATGTCGAATTCATTTAAGAACAAAAAATCTGGTGATGTTCCATTCCCGAAAATATAACTCTTAATTTCAATTCGACGTGTTACCACAGTCTAGTATATACAGTCCCGAAGCTCAACACGTAGTAAATATGCATCCATAGATAGTTGCTAACCATTACAATCGCTAATATCGCCTCATTACAGACAATGCGAAATACTACCGGCACAGACTATTGTTCCTAGCACCCTCACAACTCAAGCTTCATGATGGCTGTATTTACTACTGGGTGTTCAGTTCAAAGTGTGTCATGGCTCGCTGTATGCCGTCATGTGGCTAGCCGATGAGCCTAGAGAATTCAATCTTCCTACACGTCCATAGAGGCGCATTATCTATGTGCCAGAGAAGTTGCCTGGCAAGTACGGCGTTCATTGTGAAGAGTACGTACCGATACGTACGGTAACGCCAGTAGCGGCAGGAATGTGAACTGTTTGGAAACACATACTGAGGCGAGTTTTTTTCTTACTATCGGGGTCATGGGGAGAGGGTCAAGACGATTACTTACGTATTTGTTGACATTAACTTCGACGGTCAACATGATCATGGAGCATTTGATTTGTGTTGTGGAATGTTGCCGTACGCAAACAATGATAACAAATACCCTGCGTACGACTTGCCCGCGCAAAACACAGTTCGAAAGAGATTATGGTAGCACACAGACCGTACAGACCGCCATCTGTTGCTACGACGTTCAAGTTATATCGTACACGTTCTCAAGTTCAGATTGAACGCCTAGAATAATAGGCAACTTCTCTGACATAAAAGCTGAAACTCGCTTCAAATCGCTGACTTACAACAGTGACGTCATGACACACTTTGAAATGAACACCCAGTAGACCAGGGCTGGGCACATTACGTGATACTGAGAAATGAGCGCTGCGAGTGCTGTGACGTATGCATACTGTACGTCATTCAATGTCGGTGCAGTGGTGACTCTGCAGTATGATGGCGAACTTTGAAGACGGAGCTTCCGCTCATACACTAAAGCGTCCCGCTATTCCCAATGCTTTTAATGTATCATGGGAGGAGGAGTTCTTTTTGGTAGAGAGCAGTGGATTAGCAAAGTGTTTAATTTGGCATAAAACATTCCAACTTATTAAGAAGTTCAATATCCAACGACATTATTCTTTACAACATGCTAATGAATATGACAAATATGTTGGTAATGAACGCCATAAATTAATACAACTTAAAGAAAATATTTCTCAGATGCATTATACTAGAGTAGGCCTATCTATTTGATATTTACATTGCATTATAAGTTATTATACATTTAGTAATACATAATTTTAAATTATACAAGTATTATGATATACTATACTATGATATATCATAATATTTGTATAATTTAAAATTATATATTACTAAATGTCCTATAATAACTTATAATGTAATATAAATATCGAATAATTACTCTAATATAATGTACCTGAGAAACATTTTCTTTAAGTTGTATTAATTTATGGTCATATCATATACCATATCATATCATATCATATCATATCATATCATATCATATATCATTTATCATATCATATCATATCATATCATATCATATATCATATCATATCATATCATATCATATCATATCATATCATATCATATCATATCATATCATATCATATCATCATATTACATTATATATTATGTATTAACAGGATGACAATAATACACTTAGTGAATCGGCTATGAGAATTAGCTACAAAATTTGCCACGAAATTGCAAAGGAATTGAAAACATTCAACGAAGGTGAATTCATCAAGCGATGTTTAATTATATTGGCAGATGAACTCTGTCCACAGCAAGTAGGGGAAGTGGGAGCCATACGCCTGTCTCGTAGAACCGTGGTGAGGAGATTGCAGTATGTGCGTATGGGTTATGTAAATAAGCCTAATGATTTGTGTGTGTGCATAGAGCGAAGTTTATTTCATTAAATTAATAAGAGTGTTATAAATTCTGTAATGTACAATGGATTGATGTAATATCCTTATAAACTATTACGTACTGACAGACTGAATGACTAGAACAACCGTGGCTCTTGTTATATTAATGCAGGGAAGGTAGCTGTAATGCGAGTCCGCCACTGCGTGAGCGTTCTGCTCTGGCTTGGATTTGAAGTGCCTTTCGGAGCGAGAGCAGCTCTGGCCGACTAAATGGAGCCGCTCTCATGCCCGGCCCTGTACTAGACTGTGGCATTACCGTCGTCGCCTTGGTTCCTTCCATAGCGTATTCGCTTCCCAAACAAACGGTCCTGGGTTAGATTCCCAATATGAACAATAAAAAAAGTTATATTCCATTCATGGGAGTGGGTGTTTGTCCTGGTCATGTACTGTCCTGTGTTGTCCCTGCAGAGGCCTGTGTCATGCTGACCACAAATTAGTGGGGAACGCAAAGAGTGGCTGTCTAGTGTTGGTCAAATTATACGTATAATTATAGAGTCGAAATTGTTTAATTAAAGTCCTTTTAAGGGACGAATCCTTGACACAGTATGAAATAATTATGTTATACGATATATTACGTATTTGATCCCATTACCTTTTAAACGCAATTATAAATACACGTTTTATTAACTTTTTACATTAGAGTTCCCAGTTCTAACACATGTTTCGTACAATATTTCTTTCACGTTTACGTACATATTAAGAGCATTTCAGTAATTTAATCCGATTTTAAGTACTGGATGTTTTAACGTTGTCACCTAAATGTAGACGCGTGAATCACTCTATATTTTTCCCGTAACGTTTTGCCAGGAGGCGGTTTCCTCATTGTGCTTACTTTTTTTCACATTTAAGTATTTACGAGTTTATTAGAATTTGTAGCATTTTTTTGTAAAATTATCTTGCCTTTCATTTAATATTTTTTTTAGTATTTATTTGAACATACTTTTCAATAGCTGATGTATTTCGAAAAGTAACCTTTATTGAAACGATGAATGTAATAATTTTTATTTAGTAGTCACAGAAATTTTATGCACTATAAGCCAAAAAGGACGACTATAATTTGGTAGGTGTGTCGTACATTACGGTTGAGAAAGCGTGTTTTACAACGTTACGAACTTTAAATCTTCCAGTCTTTATTTAATAATACCTAATGGAGGAAAGTGGTCATCTATTGAACCGTGCGCCGAACATTTTACATATGCAAGTTATCGTTACAGATGTTATGAAGAGACGCTATGCTTAAATTTATTTTGTTTTCTTTAAAGGCTTCTTTGATTGGACATAATTTGCTTTGCTTCCCACACCACAACCCCTGTAGTCACTGAGTGGTTGGACTTTGAGCCTTTAACGCAGGTTGGAATCCCGGTTAGGCCTGGGATTTTTCATTGAAAATTCAATAGTGACACTTGTGGCGGACAAAGTCGCAATTAGGGTTTTTCTCGGGGTTCTCCCGTTTCCGCATACTACGCATCAACATAAATTACATAACATTTCCTGAAATCCAGCTGGAGACCCAAGGAGGGCTTATCGGTCCCTGTCCTGAGCAAGATCCAGTCTATACCATCATATCCCATCTCCCACAAAACCATTTTAATCCTTCCTGAACTGAATTTTCACATATATTTTGTGATTTTCCACAATTATGGGTCAACAAGATCATAGAGGCACCATGGAAGATCAAAAAAATAAAACAATCCTCTTCCTAATATAAACTGGCTAACGAACTGGCGAGTGCTCCACTCTACCGGTATAGAACGAAACTACTTCTGAGGATATCAAATGAAATCATCAGGCAAGTCATAGGAGTCAGAGATTACAGAATATTAGTGATTCCAAATGGACTTATTCGAAAGGAAAGGGTTAATATTCTCCCATCAACGTCTCGGCCTCCCCAAAAGTTTTTTTTTCCCTCCGGCCTCCCATCTATCATTCTATATTCTTTTCTGGATTCGCCCATACGTGCTACATGCCCTGCCAATCTCAAACGCCTGGATTTAATGTTTATAATTATGCTGTGGTCGTACCATAGAATCAGAGCCACCGGCGTGGCTCAGTCGGTTAAGGCGCTTGCCTGCCGGTCTGAAGTTGCGTTCGGGCGCGGGCTCGATCCCCGCTTGGGCTGATTACCTGGTTGTTTTTTTCCGAGGTTTTCCCCAACCGTAATGTGAATGCAAGGTAATATATGACGAATCCTCGGCCTCATCTCGCCAAATATCATCTCGCTATCACCAATCTCATCGACGCTAAATAACTTAGTAGTTGATACAGCGTCGTTAAATAAAAAACATAGACTCAGTTCCATTCCGAGGCTTATGTTGGGGTTTCGTACCGAGCTGATTTTACAGTGATGGGTTGTTAGCCCTTCGCTAAACCCCCAAGCTGGAGGACTACCATTATCGACTGTCCGCGACTGCTTATTCAATTGCAAACAGCAGCAATATCAATTTAAAGTAGCAAGAATGTTGAATATAATACAACACGCTTTTATAATATAATGAGCTCATTATAACAGCAAAGAATGTACTTTGAACAACTACACCTATTATCTGTACTTTCTGCTGCGCTTTGAATGAACTAGAATACGAATTGTATCTTTTGCTGTAGTTGTTATTTGAAACTTAGTCTATTTGTTAATGTGATTGGGTATTTTGTGTAACTTGACGCATCGTATCAGTAAACCTAGAGATTCTTAAGATGTGCAATCAGTCTTGGATTAAGAACTTTCCCCCGGGGAGGATTTATACTACACCGGGAGGAAAGTGGCACTGGCAGCAAAAGAGACAGAAACTCTCAAGCACACATTCTGATGGGAGCAGATAAACAAAGTTACATTTTTTCCTTCCACCATGTTAATTATGTCAAAAGAAGTGTTCATACAAATTTTGGCCACTCGACCGCAATTACGAGGGCCGTAAAAGATAAGTTCGCCAGGGACGTTAATAGAAAGAAAACACAATTTCATAGGACAAATTTATTGGAACAAACAGAAATTGTTGAGCTATTTTTCAACATTATCCCCACTGGAATTGAGACATTTGTCACATCATGGGTTCGACAGAGAGGTGCAAACGGCTGTCACACACTGGTTCCGATCCCAGGCGGCTGACTTCTACGACACAGGAATACAAAAATTGATCCCATGGTATGAAAAATGTCACAATTCCAGGGGGAATATATTGAGAAATACCTTTATCTGTTTCAATAAATCTTTCCATGTAATTGCGCATTTTTTCTGTAAACGGCCCCAGGGAAAATCACTTTCTGGACGATATGAACTTCCTAGCTATCACTATAATTGAAATTGATTTTTTTATTTATTTTATTACGTTATTTTATGACGCTTTATCAAGAGCTTAGGTAATTTAGCGTCTGAATGAGATGAAGTTGATAATGCTGGTGAAATGAGTCCGGGGTCCAGCTCCGAAAGTTACCCAGCATTTGCTCACATTGGGTTAGAGGGAAAACCCCGGAAAAACCTCAACCAGGTAACTTGCACCGACCGTGATTCGAACCCGGGCCACCTAGTTTCACGGCCAGACGCGCTAACCGTTACTCCACAGGTGTGGACAAATTGAAATGAAACATTTTCTTGTAAACAATCATGGGTTTAATATTATGTGCCACATACGAGATACACTATTACATTCACACAGTATTTGTTCACCTGATGATAGTAAGATATACTGTATCATGTAACCTGAAATTTTGATTAAATAAATTTCGGACATACTTAAACATGTGACGACATACTTATTGGTGAGAAATATTGTGGGTGCTAATTGTATCATGGTACCAATAGCCTGGGACAAATAGTCCTGGTACGAATAACTTGGGATGAATAGTCGTAAATTCATGATAGACTAATTCTGCGTACAAAGAAATTAAAATTGTGCGTCAATCAGTAAACAAATTCAAATTTACTGTCTTATATATATATATATATATATATATATATATATATATATATATATATATATATAGTCATGAAGCTCAATACGTAGTAAATATGCATCCATAGATAGTTGCTCACCACTAGGATCGCTACTATCGCCCCATTACAGACACTGCGAAATAGTACCTGCACAGTCTATTGTTCCTAGCACCCTCAAAACTCAAGCTTCGTGACTGTATATAGTAGACTTTGATGTAACCTGAAATTTTGATTAAATAAATTTCGGACATACTTAAAAATGTGACGACATACTTATTGGTGACAAATAGTGTGGGTACTAATTGTATCATGGTACCAATAGCCTGGGACAAATAGTCCTGGTACGAATATCTTGGGACGAATAATCGTAACTTCATTGATAGACTAATTCTGCGTACAAAAAATTAAAACTGTGCATCAATTAGTAAAAAGAATTAAATTTACTGTCTTATATATACAGTCACGAAGCTCAATACGTAGTAAATATGCATCCACAGATAGTTGCTCACCACTAGGATCGCTACTATCGCCCCCTTACAGACAATACGAAATAGTACCGGCACAGTCTATTGTTCCTAGCACCCTCAAAACTCAAGCTTCTTGACTGTATATAGTAGACTGTGATGTAACCTAAAATTTTGATTAAATAAATTTCGGACATACTTAAAAATGTGACGACATACTTATTGGTGACAAATAGTGTGGGTACTAATTGTATCATGGTACCAACAGCCTGGGACAAATAGTCCTGGTACGAATATCTTGGGACGAATAATCGTAACTTCATTGATAGACTAATTCTGCGTACAAAAAATTAAAACTGTGCATCAAATAGTAAAAAAAAATTAAATTTACTGTCTTATATATACAGTCACGAAGCTCAATACGTAGTAAATATGCATCCATAGATAGTTGCTCACCACTACGATCGCTACTATCGCCCCATTACAGACAATGCGAAATAGTACCGACACAGTTTATTGTTCCTAGCACCCTCAAAACTCGAGCTTCGTTACTATATATACTAAACTCACTGTGCCCTAGGCCTTACAGCCTCCTCAAGAAGACGATGTGGAAAGAAATCAGTTAAATATCTCCGTCATTACGTCCTTTGTTTTGCAGTGTTCAACAGATTTGTCGTCCCCCTCTTTCTCACGAGATTAGTATTCAATTTAGGCTATTCTGACGTCTCGACCATGCAGCTGCCGTGAGTGATGAGCGCCCAACATGGCGGGTAGACCGGAATAAAAAAACGGAAGTGGGTAATCAAAGCTTCGGTTGTTCCTCCGGCATTATCGGGCCCATCACACATTTCACCATAGTCACGAGTCGCTCATTCGCTTTTTTTTTTCTTTTCTCCCGCGGTCTCGTTTTCTGAAGCTCATTTTTTAACTCACTCCATCCTTGCAATCTTTTGTTTCCGCAGCGATATAAATCCTCGGCAGTTATCTCGTGTCCTTGTATATCCGTAATATGCCTCAACTAATTTCCATTTGTTTCCTAAGTAATTAAGAACCGTCTCGTCTTGAATAGCTGATAAGCGGCTCGGCGGGTTTCACTTACACTGGATTAATAACGATTATTTGTTATACTGGTGACATGTAAAACACACTCTTTTGTGTACCGGCTGCAAAACCAAGAGACTGTGCGCTCCCAATCTTGATTATGCGCCCAACCGCAGCCAAGGGGTCGTCCCGAGATTTTCTTCAAGTAACTCTTCTTCTGAACTTGGACGTTTATAAGAGATATTTGAAATTTTGTCATTTTTCAACAACAAAATTCACTCGTTTAGGCGATTAAAATTTTTTCTACCTATTTCCCTAAAGAAAAAAGATTATCTTGCACACATTCATGATGCCTAGGGTTGCCAGACTTTCACAAAAAAAAGGAATTTACATGGATTTAGTAGCTTATAATTAGAGAGCGGATGTTGATGAAAAGTCATCTTCATATTTCTCACATTAGGACGATGCCTATTAATATATAAATCCTTTGTATGTTAATATCAACGAAAAAAAATAATTTCTTATAGTGCATGTTTTGCATTTTTTGACGTCTTTGAACTATTAGGATATTATTATATTTTTTTCGGCATTTTTGATCATTTTTAATACTTTGAAGAACTTTTATTTATTTATTATTTATTTATTCATTCAATTGATTTATTTAAGGGGAGAGGATGGTATTTTTTTTAACTTTTTTCCTATTTGGGTAAAATATTAATTTTTTTATGTAGAGAGCTCATAGCTGTGGCAACTCAACCAAATAAAAATATAAAAAAATCTATTTGGGGGCCCAAATTTGAAAAAAATATACCTAGTGCAGGATTGTACTAAAACCGATATATCTAAACCGTTTTTAAAGATAGATTCAAGCAGTTTTTTGCAATGTATTTGCAAAAGTATGTTCTACAAACTGTCTGTAACAGAATTTTGATATTTGTCCCTACGTCTGTAAAATAAACAATTAAAATATAATAACAATTTTCTGATTTGCTTTCTTGCAAACAAACGGACGTATTTTTAAAATGAAATCAATTAACAAAGTTCTGTTAAAGAGAAAAGTTTCCTAATAGTCTGAAGAATGTGGGTTCTAAATTTCATGCATGTATCTTTAATAGTTCAGAAATTGTATCCATTGTTGTCTGGCAATGTAGCAAAAAAATGAAGTTACTGGAAACCGAGAAAAGCGGGCGTGTGATTTCAAATCCGTAGCGCAGGAAGTTTAAAAATGACGTCTCAACTTCCGGTAAGGGCATAAATACCCAGAAGATATTATGCAATGCATTCCACACATATCAAAGGGTATTTTAAAGAAAAAAAAAATGTTTTTGAAAATTTAATTTACCGGAAACAACAATAATACAAGTGGGCGAGAGATTTAAAAATCCATAACGCAGGAAGTTTAGAAATGAGGATTCAACATCCGATAAGGGCACAAATACCCACAAAATGTT